>NW_027397081.1:26223353-26296489 GCF_003265705.2 Callorhinus ursinus | reverse complement strand
GCCGCTCCTGCCGGGGGAGGAAGGAGAGTCTCCCCGCTCTGCCGCTTGTTAGTTTCCTGCCGCAGGAGGAGTGGCCCAACTGGGCCGCGGATCACAGTTTATGGCAACCCCGAGCTGAGAGCCCGCGCCTCGGCTCCGTCTCTGCAGCTGGCTTCCCCGCTCCGATACCTGGGAGCTCTGCCGCACTCAGGTACCCCCGGTCTTTCTGTGACCCCGAGGGTCCTGAGACCACACTGTCCCGCGAGGGTTCCACCCCCTGCTTAGTCACTGGAGCGACGTCCCTCAACGGAGCCGACTTCTAAAAGTTCCGATTTTTTGCTCCGCAGCTCTATCACTTGCCAGAAGTGGCCAATGGAGGCCCCCTCCCCTGCCGTCTATCCTCCCGAATATCACCTCGGATTCACTTCTCCACACGTCCTACCTTCCAGAAGGTGGTCGCTTTTCTGTTCAGAGAGTTGTTGGTATTCCTCTCTTCGATCTCCTGTTGAGTTCGTAGGTGTTCAGAATGGTTTGATCCCTATCCAGCTGAATTCCTGAGACCAGACAAAATCCAGGTCTCCTTCTCCTCCACCATCTTGCTCCATCCCCTGGTTTGGCAGTTTCTTATAGTTAAACATATACTTACCATATAACCCACTCTTAGGTATTTGCCTAAGAGAAGTAATTGCGTATGTCCACACAAAGACTTCTACAGCAATGTTTATAGCATGCTTATTCATAATAATCTCAAACTGATAACAATCCAAAAATCTATCAGAGAACAGATAAATTGTGATATATCTATACAATGGAATACTATTTAACAATTAAAAGTCACAAACTATTGTACAGTTATATAGAGGAATCTGAAAAACACTATGTTGAGCAAAAAAAAAAGCCAGATACTAAAGACTACATACTGTGAGGTTCTAATTATATGAAATTCTAGAATAAAAAAAATGTATAGTGACAGAAAGGATAGCAAGGGTACCTGGGCATGAGGAGAGGAGGATTATCTGCAAAGGAATATAAAGGAAATTTGAGGGGTGAAGAGAATGGAAATGTTCTATATCTTGATTATGGTAGTGGTTATACAGGTCTAAATATTTGTCAGTACTCATTGAACTACCCCTTTAATATGGTTGCTTTTTAGTATATGTAAACTATACCTCAATAATTATGTACATAAGCTCTTCACAAATATAATGATGTTTGTAGTAGAATAACATTAGGATGTCAGGGATTCATTCTTTTTCCTTCCTGAAGAACTGGAACTTCAAATTCTCCAGTGTTTTCCCAGAATATGAAGAACCAGGGTATAGGGGCACTTGTTCCACAAGGAAATGACAGGCAGGTAGAGACTTAACAAGGATTACATTATGGGGTATTTTTGTTGTTATTGTTGCTGTTGCTGCTGCTGCTATTGTATTTTTTAAAATTTTTTATTTAAATTCAATCTAGTTAACATATAGTGTATTATTAGTTTCAGGGGTAGAATTTAGTGATTCATCAGTTGCATATAACACCCAGTGTTCATTACATCAAGTGCCCTCTTTAATGCCCATCACCCAATTACCCAATACCCCCCCACAACTCCCCTCCAGCAACCCTCAGTTTGTTCACTATAGATAAGAGTGTCTTAATGGTTTGTCTCCTTCTGTTTTTCTCTTATTTTATTTTTCCTTTCCTTCCCCTATGTTCATCTGTTTTTTTCCTTAAATCCCACATATGAGTGAATCGCTTAGCATAATACCCTCCAGTTCCATCCATGTCATTGCAAATGGCAAGATTTCAATCCTTTTGGTGGCTGTAGTATTCCATTGTGTGTATGTGTATTTTATATATATATATATATATCACATCTTTTTTATCCATTAATCTGTTGATGGACATCTGGGCTCTTTCCTTATTTTGTCTATTGTGGACATTGCTGCTATAAACACTGGGATGCATATGTCCCTTTGAATCATTATTTTTGTATACTTTGGATAAATACTTAGTGGTGCAATTGCTGGATCATAGGGTAGTTGTATTTTTAACTTTCTGAGGAACCTCCATACTGTTTTCCAAAGTGGCTGCACCAGTTTGCATTCCCACCAACACTGTAAGAGGATTCTGCTTTCTCTACATCCTCGCCAACATCTGTTGTTTCCTGAGTTGTTAATTTTAGCCATTCTGGCTGGTGTGAGGTGGTATCTCATTGTGGTTTTGATTTGTATTTACCTGATGCCAAGTGATGTTGAGCACTTTTTCATGTGTTTTTGTTTGTTTGATTTTGCCCTTGTGTTTTTGCTAAATTGATGAAGTTTCTTAGACATGTCTTCAGAAAAGAGACACTGTGGTCAATGGAAGTTTGAAAGTTTGGGCTTTAGTCTGTCTCTAGAATCCTGCCCAAATTCATTAACTTTGAATTACACTTTTGGAAAAAAATGGATTGAGTTTTATGATCCCTAAGATCTCTTCAAATTTAAAACTTCCAAGTTTCTATGAACACACATATATATTGCAAATAATATCTGCAAAAGTAATTCAACTTCCACATTTCTGAAACTCTCTCTTAGGGCACATAATTCTGAACTCTCTCTGCCATATTCCTTTTGTCTACAATTAAAACTTTAATTATGTCCCAATTCCTCAGAGTTTTGCTAGGCAATAGGAAAGAATCCATTGATCTATTACTACCTAAAAAAAACCACCCCAAAACTTAATGGCTTAAACAAAACAAAACAAAAGCAAAAAACAAAAAAATTCTGATGACTGGCCCAGAAACAGACTTTAAATAAAGGAAGGATGTAATAACGGGGAAAAAAAAAAAACCTTAATGGCTTAAAATAACAACATTTATTTTGCTCATGAATCTGCAATTTTAGGGTTCAGCAGGGACAGCTCATCTCTGTCTCACTTGGCAGCAGCTGGGGCAGCTTAAAGGCTGGAATCCTCTGAAAGATCCTCATTCACATGCCTGGTGCCTAGACTAGGAAGTCTCAGACAGTTGAAGGCTGGAACAGCTGGAGCCCCAAGCATCTTTATATCCATGTTTTTTCTCCACATGGTCTTTCAAGTGTGGTATCTTCAGAGTAGCTGAATTTCTTACATTTCTTGGCTCAGGAGTTCAGATATGCATACAGAGATGGGCAGAGAGAGAGAGAGAGATTTAGCTCTGGGCAAAAGCTGTGTTGCCTTCCCTACCCTTGTTTGAAAAGTCACACAGTGTCACTTCTGCCTAATTGTAGTCATTAGAAATGAGTCACTAAGGCTGTCCTATATTCAAGGAAGGGGAATTGGATTCAACTATTGGATGGTAAGAGTGTCAAAGAATTAAAGGACAAGTTTTAAAATCATGGCCAACTAGTTTGAATTAAGATGTTTATGAATGATAAATAGCTGTAGGGATTTTCCCTTTCATCTTCCATTGGCCTGTCAAGACCACTACTGTGCTACCTCAGAGGATGGTGCTTTAGGCATTATGATGGCCCATGGTGGAAGGGAGAACACTTGGAACCCCTAAGTTAGAACAGAAATCTATTCCTAGTGTACTACTCAGAAGTCAACTGGGAGGAATGGTTTGGTAATCTCAGTTCTGCTTACAGCTGGAAAGGAAAGGAAAGTTGTCGACTATATTTTACCTCAGTGAAGGGTCAAAGAAACACATATTTCATCCAAACTCTATCAACAAAAAATATACTGAGGAGCATATGAAGAGTTTTGAGAGTAGCACTTCATACAAGGTAAAAACTGCTCATTCTGTGACTAAAACCAAATAAATAGAGCAGATGTTTGGGTAAACACAGCACATTTATGGCATAGATCCAACAGCAATGGTGGATCTTAAAGAAAGAACAGGATTTCAAACTCTTTGCCCCATGCCCAGTGAGTTTGCAGAACTTCTCAGACTTTTCTGCCAGAGTACTAGAGGAGAGAAATTCTTTGTCCCCCAGCATCTGAGACAGTTGCCATAATGTTTCTCTCCAAGGAGAATATTTTTAATTTTTATTTCTAACTAAAAACATTCATGTGATATTTACATTCTATGACATAATTTATCAGTTTATTTTAAGATAAAATAAATATGATTTTACCTAAAATTGCATATGTAAAATTGATGTTTGAGAAGATGAGCCATGTTTATAGTCTGAGACTATTTCCTAACCCACACTCAGGTACTATAAGCTCCATCTGGAAATACAATTTTAATGTTTGAGAGATACTTTTTTATACATTCTGACCTCATGTTGACCATATAAATTGTAAATCTCATGCTTTGTTTACATTCACCAAATAGAAATCAAACACTACATTAAATTATAAGGTTATTAGAACTGTAGATCTCAAAGATCTAAAGAATTCCTTACATCATCTGAGTAAACTTTCTGTCTGTCAGATAAATATCTGAGCCTGAACATATATAGTAAACTGCTTAAGTTATGCAGCTATCAAATCACAAATAAAAAATTATTCTTGGCCATATGTAATTTCCCATGTAAATGCTTGTTTTATTTTCTTTTGGTGCTTCTATTTTACATACTGCTGTTTAAGTTTACCTTTATTTTTCCCCATTTTATATATTTTAAGAACATATTTTATATAAAATACAGGGGTGTGTGTGGGGGGGTGTTCTAGTTCCAACAATGGTGGAGCAGAATGTACTAGACTAATCTCCTTGCCAAAGGCAATGATAAACTATAAACAATTTCTAAAAACCAGTTGTTTGCATACCCTGGAGAACAACTGTAGCAGGCAGAAGTGGGCCTGATACTACCTTGGAAGTAAGGGAAACTCATTAGATGAGATACACACTTAACTGTCACTTAAGAGCTTCCTTTTCTTGAAGGATGGGAGATAGAGAGCAAGAAATGAAACTTTTGCAGGACTTTGGGGGTGGGGAACTGAGTATATATTTTTTTTTAAAGATTTTATTTATTTATTTGAGAGAGAGAGAATGAGAGATAGAGAGCACTAGAGGGAAGAGGGTCAGAGGGAGAAGCAGACTCCCCGCCAAGCAGGGAGCCCGATGCGGGACTCGATCCCGGGACTCCAGGATCATGACCTGAGCCGAAGGCAGTCGCTTAACCAACTGAGCCACCCAGGCGCCCGGGAACTGAGTATATTTTTAACATGAGATGAATGCATATAATTTCTGGCCAGAGGGTGGACTATGGCAGATTAAATATGATCCCATCCCAATCAGGAGGCAGGGTCTCTCTCCCTTCCCTTTGAATCTGGGTGAGTTCTGTGCTGCTTTGACCAATAGTAAACAAAGGAAGTGACGATAACCCAGTTTCCAGGTTAAAACCTTACTTCTCCTCTCTTTCACTTCTCTTCTTTTGGACACTTGCTCCTAGAACCCAGCCACTCAGCCATAGGGACAAATTCATATGAAAAGGACCAAGGTTCCAAAATGATAGCCTCAGCTAATAACTCCAACTTACCAAGTCTGTAGCTGACATATCTTAGAGTGAATATCTCAGTCAAGCTGCCCCAACTGATGCCATGAGGAGCAGAAATTAAGTATTCAAAGTGAGTTCTGCTCAAATTGAAGATTTTTAAACAGAATTTAAAAAACTGTTGTTCAAGCCACTAAGTTATGGGGTTATTTTTGTTATACTGAATAGATAACAGAACAATGAGGTGAGAACTTGAGCAGATACTTCACACACAAAAAAAGATATACAAGAAAAGACTGACAGAATTAGTCACCAGGAACAGAAAACCACAAAATACATTATTACTACATATCCATTAGTGTGTCTAAAATTTAAAAGACTGATTCATACCAGCTGCTGAGGATATGGAGGAACTGGAACTCTCATACTTTGCTAAAAGCAAATGATACAACCAGTTCCAAAAATAGGCAAAATTTTTATAGACAAGCATGCCCTATGACCCAGCAAGTTCACTTCTAAATATTTACCCAAGAGAAATGAAAAAGTATGTTTACCAAAAATTTGTACAAAATATTCTTAGCAGCTTTTATCATGATAGCCCAACTGGATATAACCCAAATATCTATCAACTGGAGAAAGGACCAACAAAATGTGGTATTATTATAGAATGCTAAATAAAATTGAATACAATACAAAGGAATAAACTGTTGATACAAACTATAACATCAATGAACATTAAAAATATGACAGTGGGGGAAGAGGTCAGACACATAAGGATGCTTACTCTTTAAGTCCACTTATAAGATGTTCAAGGCTAGGCAAAACAAATTTAATAAGTACTAAAGCCATAACTCTGTCCCAGAGTTTCTAGAACCTCTGATCTAAGCCATGATGCTCTTTCTGTTAATGCATAAAGTTTTTGAAGGAAATATAGAAAATGGTTTAACTGGTTACATGAGTGATGAGATTATGGGGAAGAGACATTTGAGGAGGGATAAAACAGGACTTTTAGTTTTGCTCTCTATAAATTTGTGTTATATATAAAGAAAAATGGATATATAGAGAATAAATAAAGAGAGAATAAGTATAAAGAAAATCTTGTGAAAACACATCATAATGAAATTGCTAAAACCCAAAACTAAAAAGAAAATTTCAAAGCAGCAAGAGATAAAAGGTATGTTACATACAGAATAATAAAGGCAAGCATGACAGCAGATTTCTTATGGTAAAATGTGCAAACCAAAAGAAAATGGAGCAACATCTTAAACTACTGAAAGAAGGAAACTATTATCATAGAATTGTATTCCAAAGAAAATTCTCTTTCAGAAGTGAAGGTAAAATATAGAATAAATTAAAAATAGAGAACTGTTTCTCACATATAAAAGCTCAAGGAATCCATTAACAGACTTACACTATAAGAAATATTAAAGAGAACTTTTCACACTCTGAATAAAAATCAGTTTGTCAGATTGGATTTTAATAAGCAACATATACCTACATTCTGCCTACAAGAAACTGTTTTTATGTATAAAGATATAGAAAAATTAGAATTAAAAGATGGAAAAAGAATATCATGCAAAAACTAACCAAAATAAATCTGTAGGGGCTATAATTAATATCATACTTAATACACTTTAGAACAAGGAATATTATCTGGCATAAAGAAGGACATTACATGATAAAGGGGTCAATTTATCACAAGGGTATAATAGTACTAAATGTACATACACATATATCTAACAACTTCAAGATAAATGAAAGAAAAACTATTAGACAACTAGAAAACAGAAGGACAGATCAATCCACAGCAATAGTCAGAAGTTTAAAAATCATTTTTCTCAGTAATTGTACAAATAGACAGAAAATTAAGAAGGGTATATAACACATGAATAAAACTATCTACCAGCTTGACCTAATTGACAGTTATAGAATATTTCATCCAGCAACAACAGGATAGAAATTCTTGTCAAATGCACACACAACACTCACAAAAAAAGACTATGTTCTGGCTCTCAGTAAATTTAAGGTAATTTAAGTCATACAAAGTATATTTTCTAATCATAACAGAATTAAAATAGAAATCAATACCAGAACAACTTCTTGAAAATCCCCAAACATTTAGAAAATAAGTAACACAGAATCTAAATTTAATCACCAAGGAAGTTAGAAAATAGTTTGAATCAAAACAAAAACATATAAACATATAGGAAAAAAAAAAAAGTTAACCTACAAAAATATCTGGGATGCAGCCAAAGCAGTACTTAGAGTGAAATTTATAACTTTAAATGCTTATATTTGAAAAAGAAAGGTCTCAAATCAATCACGTAATTTCTTACTTAAGAAATTACAAAAGAAAGAGCAAATTGATATGACAATTATACCTCAATAAGTTTGATGGCAAATTACATGATCCTTTGTCCATTTTGGCCTAATAGTTTTCTTAAATTGTTCTTTTCTGTTGCTTTTCCTTTTATCATAGCTATAGACTTTTGTTATAAAAAATAGCCTTGTTGAAGAAAGCATATAAATATATACAAGAGCATATATAAGGAATTTCTGAATTTTTATGGTAAAGTTTGTATCAATGAATGACCATATATTAAGCCCCTACCATCTGCCAAATCTTGCACATATGTTGTTTCATTTAATACCACGGCTACAGTGGATCCTTAGGGGATTTTGATGGTTTAATTTATGATCACCAGAAGCAGCGATTTAAACATCCACATCCTGCAGAATTGGTGTATTTAGTTTATTTTTTCTGTAATGTGTGAATATTAGTTTCCATCACACAAGAACCATGGTGAAAAAGCCTATAATAACACTTGGGTTGTATGAGATCAACTTGCTTTCATGAATTATGACATCAAGCAGAATTGGTTTAGAAAATAGCAAACACATTTAGGGAAGTGGTAAGATACAGAGCAGGGATGGAATTTATGTCATTCTATTACTTTCCACAAAACTCAAACTCAGCCATTACATGATATCACAACAAGTGAAAAGAGGAGAGACAAAAGGTGTGAAAAGCAAAGGCAAGAGACTATTGCTCCTCTGTTGTCAGGAGTCAGCATGTCTTCCTATCAGTCCCAAGATAATGTATCTCCTCACCTTATGCTTATTTATGTTCATCTGTGGTGAATTTTCTTACTGTTGGACCCCAATTTCCCTTTCTTTGGCTCTGTTCAGGGCACTATGACCTGATTGCAACAGTAACTCCTACAGAACAGGTACAGTGCTCACCTAACATTAATAAATGTCACAGATTAACATAGAGGAACTATTTGTTTACTGATGAACTGATCAGAAGATGCCATACAGCCAGAGCTCTTCCCTAAATTAAAGCTAGGTTTAAGAACTATTTTTTCAAAGGTCCATTCTGAATTATGGAGCTGTAATTCCATCTTGAAGACTATTTGTGGGTCATGCTTCACTTCTTGTGGTTTATGACTTCAACCCAGGTCCTCGATGGAATTATAACCCAACAGTCACAAAGACTGCTATATATCATATGTTTATTTTACAACAAAGCACCTAGTATATTTTGGTTTTATGTTCAATGAGAACATAAGAGGAGAGGAGGTGATGGAAGAAGGGGAACAGGAGAAAAAATAATTGAACCTAAGCTACAGCCATGTCTACCTGACTTTAAAAACTTGAGATAGAAACTGAAATTCGGGGGCAGTTCAAGATGGCAACATAGGAAGGTACTGAACTTACTTTCTCCCATGAACACACCAAATCCACAGCTACCCTTGGACCAATTACCTTGGAAAAAGACCTGAAAACTAACTAAATAACTCATCCACAACTAAGGACAAAAGGAACAAAGTACAAAAGGGACACTGGTAAGAGAGGCAGAGATGTTGTCTCATCAAAAACACCACCCCTGGCAGGGCAACCCACAATCAGGAGAAAGCTCACAAATATGGAGCTTCTCTCTGAGGAGCAGGAGGTTTGCTCCACATCAGGCACCTCAATCCTTAGGACCTGCACCAAAGAGATAAAGCCCCCAAAACATCTAGCTTTGAAAACCAAAAGGCTTATGTCCAGGAGATTCAAAGTGCTATAGTAAATGAGACTTTTCTTACTCTATACTCACACATAGACTTACTCACTGCAGGCCCAGTGCAAAACAAGCAGTTTGAAAAGTGCCTAGACCATATGTGAGAGATTCATTTGCTAATATTAATTATCTGCCAGAGGGGCAGGAGCCTAGCCTGTTGGGACTCTCCAGAGATGGAGGCATTGGTGGTAACCATTTTTGGTTCCCTAGCTAGAGCTAGCAGAGGCACACAGTCATAGCACTCTCTCATTGCCCCATTAAAGCCAACAGGGGTGTCCTGTCTTTATGCTCTGTCACTCTCCCACTGAAACCAGTGGGTGCACCCTGGCCCTGCTGTCCCACTGCCTCACTAAAACTGGCTGGCACATGCAGTGCACACAGGCATATGCAGTTCACACTCCTTAAAGACCTGGCTCTGGTGCCAGGGGATTTTGTGTTTCTGGGCCAATTGAAGAGGCAGTTCTTGGCAGTTACCATCTCAGGCCCAGAGAGCAGGCTGAAACACACCTCGAATCCTCCTGTGGGGGGGAGAAAAAAAGCATATTAACTTGTCCTGGAATTTCAGCCTGAGGGACAAGCTTCAGGTTTGCCACATATCTAAAGATTACAGAGTGCTCTCAGAGAATATAGGCTGGGAGGTGCCTTTTTGTGTGTGTGTTCCTTCCTGGTCTCTGTACAGTTTTCTGGTACATCACAGGAAGGAATTTATACACTCATCTAGATCCCTGATTTTTGCAACTGTCATGAAGGTGACATTGCCAGATCACCTGGTCTGGAGGCCAGCAGGGCTTACAATTTTGGCCCTACAGGACTATATATGTTTACATACATTAAAATCTGAGGCCTGACAGTCTGGCTTCCAATCAGCCTGAAACTTGGTGTTGACTGAAATCTGCCCCTCTCTGGAACACTGACAGGTCTTGGCAAACCCTCAAAAACTGGGCTCTATCAAGAATATATCAGGCTGCTTAGACAATCACAAAGGTTTTAGGGAAAACCAAGAGTTAGGGGAAAGTTGGTAAGTTTCATCTCCTACACAAGGTTACTCCTTCAAGACTAGATGTTTTGCCTAATACACAGAAACAAACGCAGAGAGCCAAGCAAAATGAGGAAACAGAAGAATATGTTCCAAATGAAAGAGCAAGATAAATCTTCCCCACCAAAAAACTTTAATGAACTAGAGATAAGTAATTTACTTGATAAAGAGTTCAAAATAATGGTCACAAAGATGGTCACCATATGGGGGAGAAGAATGGATGAATACAGTAAGAACTTCAACACCAAAAAAAGAAAAATAGAAAATATAAGAAAGTACCAAACAGAAGTCATAGAGCTGAAGAATACAATAACTGAACTGAAAAATATACTAGAGTGTTTCAACAGTTGACTAGATGAAGCAGAAGAAAGGATTAGTGATCTGGAAGACAAAGAAGTGGAACCCACCCAAACAGAGTAGCAAAAAGAAAGTGCTTTAAAAATTAAGGACAGCTTAAGGGACCTATGAAATAATATCAAGAGGAATAATATTCACATTGTCAGGGGACTCCCAAAGGAGAAGGGAGGGAGAAAGAGACAGAAAACTTACCTGGAGAAATAATGGCTGAGAACTTCCCTAACCTGAGGAAGGAAATAGATATCCAGATCTAGAAATCCCAGAGAGTTCCAAATAAGATGAACCCGAAGAGATTCGTAGTGAGACACATTATAATTAAAATGTCAAAAGTTAAAGATAAAGAGAGAATCAAAAGAAGCAAAAGAAAAACAATTTGTTACATACAAGGGAACCCCTATATGACTCTCATAAAAAAATCAGAAGATTTTTTAACAGAAACTTTGCAGGCCAGAAAGAAGTGGCAGGATATATTAAAGCACTGAAAGGAAAAACTTCCAACCAACCAAGATTACTCAACCCAGCAAGGTAATCATTCAAAATTGAAAGAGAAATATAGATGATAGATGATTGATGATAGATAGATAGATAGATAGATAGATAGATAGATGATAGATGATAGATGAGATAGATGATAGATAGATAGATAGATAATAGATAGATAATAGATGATAGATAGATAAATGATAGATAGATAGATAGATGATAGATAGATAGATAGATAGATAGATGATAGATAGATAGATAGATAATAGATAGATAGATGATAGATAGAGATAGATGATAGATAGATGATAGATAGATAGATGATAGATAGATAGATGTGAACATCAAGGTAACCACAAGGCAAAAACTATAGTAGAGTGGCGCCTGGGTGGGGCAGTCAGTTGAGTATCCAAATCTTGGTTTTGGCTCAAGGTCATGATCTCAGGGTCATGGGGTTGAGCCCTGCATTGGGCTCCATGCTTGGCTTGGAATCTGCTTGGGTTTCTCTCTCCCTCTCCCTCTGCTCCTACCTCCGCCGTGCTCTCTCTCTCTCTCTCACTCTCTCAAATAAATAAATAAATCATTTTTAAAAACCTATAAAGAAAAAAACTATAATAGATACACAAACTATAATGAGAAATAAATCTAAGCATAATACTAAAGAAATCCATCAAACCAGAAGGGAAGAGAGAAAGAGAAGAAAAAAGCAACAAAGAAGAACCACAAAACAGCCAGAAAACAATGAACAAAATGTCAATAAGTACATACTTAACAATTATTTTAAATATAAATGGACTAAATTACTCAATCAAAAGACATAAAGTGGCTGAATGGATTTAAAAACAAACATAACAAATAAAAGAAACCAGCCATCTATACGCTGCCTACAAAAGACTCACTTCATTTTTTTAAAAGATTTTATTTATTTATTTGACAGAGAGAGAGAGAGACAGCAAGAGAGGGAACACAAGCAGGGGGAGTGGGAGAGGGAGAAGCAGGCTTCCCACTGAGCAGTGAGCCCAGTGCAGGGCTCAATCCCAGGACCCTGGGATCATGACCTGACCGAAGGCAGACACTTAACGACTGAGCCACCCAGGTGCCCCCAAAAGACTCACTTCAGATATACGGATACACACAGACTGAACGTGACAGAAGGGACAAAGATGTTTCATGTAAATGGAAACCAAAAGAAAAATGGGGTAGCTATACTTCTATCAGACAAAATAGACTTTAAAATTAAGTCTGTAATAGAAGACAAAGAAGGTCACTACATAATAACAGGGTCAATTCCAGAAGATACAGTAGACCATGCTTATCCATGGTTTTGCTTTCTGTGGTTTCAGTTACCCATGGTCAATCACAGTCTAGAAGCCGATGATCCTCCTTCTGTCATTAATAGTAACCTAATGCTACATCAACATACCCATGTCAATCACCTCACTTCATCTATCATGTAGGCATTTTATCATCTCACATCATAAGGGTGAGTACAGTATAATAAGGTATCTTAAGAGAGAAACCACATAACTTTTATTACAGGATATTGTTATAATTGTTCTGTTTAGTATTAGTTATTGTTGTTAATCTCTTACTGAGCCTAATTTACAAATTAAAGTATTATTGTTAAGTATGTATAGAAAAAAAACATAGTATATGTAGGGTTTGGTACTATCCACAGTTTCAGGTACTCATTGGGGGTCTTGGAATATATTTCCCAAAGATAAGCAGGGGACTACTCTATAATATTTGCAAATATTTATGAACCCAATATAGGAACACTTAAGTATATAAAGCAAATATTAACAAACCTAAAGGAATAAATTGATGGCAGTTTTAGAGGGGAGGTGGGTAAGAGGATGAGTGAGCCAGTGATGGGTACTAAGGAGGGCACATATTGCATGGAGCACTGGGTGTTATACACAAACAATGAATCATGGAACACTGCATCAAAAACTAATGATGTACTGTATGGTGACATAACATAATAAAAAAATTATTAAAAAATATTGATGGCAGTACAATAAGAGGAGGGGATTTTATACACACATCAACGGTTAGATCATCCAGACAGAAAAATCAATAAGGAAACATCAGCCTTAAGTGGCACATTAAACCAGGGGGACTTAATAGATATAGACTAAACATTCTATCCAAATGCAGCAGAATACACATTCTTCTTTAATGCATATGGAACATTTTCCGGGATATATAACATGTTAGGCTACAAACAAGTCTCAATAACTTCAAGAAGATTGAAATCACATCAAGCATCTTTTTCGACTACAATGGTATAAAACTAGAAATCAATTATAAGAAGAAAACTGAAAAAGTCACAAATACGTGGAGATTGAACAACCTGCTACTGAACAACTAATGGGTCAACAAACAAATCAAAAAAGAAACCAAAAAATACCTAGAGACAAATGAAAATGGAAATAAATCACACCAAAATCTATGGGATGCAGCAAAATCATTCTAAGAGGGAAGTTTAAAACAATACTGGCCTACCTCAAGAAACAAAAAGAATCTCAAATAAACAATCCAACTTTATACCTAAAGGAACTAAAAGAAGAAAAATAAACAAAGCACAAAATTAGTACAACGAAGGAAATAATATAGATCAGAGCAGAAATAAATGAAATAGATACTAAAAAAATAATAGAAAAATCAACGTAACTAAGAGCTGCTTCTTTGAAAAGATAAAAGAATGACAAACCTTTAACTGGAATCGCTAAGAAAAATAGAGGACTCAAATAAATAAAATCACAAATGAGAGAGGAGATTTTACAACTGATACCAAAGAAATACAAAGGATCATAAGAAACTATTATGAATAATTACATGCCAGCAAATTGAACAACCTAGAAGAAATGGATAAATTCCTAGAAACATACAACCTTCCAAGACTGAATCATAAGGAATAGAAAATCTGAATAGACTGATTATTAGTATGGACATTGAATCAGTAATCAAAAACCTCCCAAAAAATAACAGTTCAGGACCAGAGATTTTCACTGGTGAATTCTACCAAACATTCAAAGATTTAATACCAATTTTTTTAAACTGTTCTGAAAAATTGAAGAAGAAAGTTCGCTTCCAAACTCATTTTACAAGGCCAGTGTTACCCTGATACCAAAACCAGATAAAGACACCACAGAAAAAGGAAATCACAGGCTAACATCCCTGATGTAAAATTCCTCGACAAAATGTTAGCAAACCAAATTCAACAATATATTGAGGATCACACACGATTATCAAGTGGGATTTATTCTAGGGATGCAATGACTGATCAGTATCAGCATTTCAATCAACGTAATATACCACCTTAAAAAATGAAAGATAAAAATCATATGATCAGTTCAAATGATGCAGAAAAAGCATCTGTCAAAATTCAGCATTCATTTATGATAAAACCAATCAACAACACAAATATAAATGGAACTACCTCAACATATTATAAAGACCATATATAACAAGCCCACAGCTAACATCATACCTCACAGCGAAAAGCTAAAAGCTTTTCCTCTAAGATCAGGAACAAAACAAGGATGTCAACTCTCACCAGTTTTACTTAACACTGTGTTGGAAGTACTAGCCAGAGCAATTAGGCAAGATAGAGAAGGCATCCAAATTTGAAAGGAAGAAGTAAATCTGTCCCTATTTGCAGATGACAGGATTTTGTACATAGAAAACTCTAAAGAATCCATCAAAAAACTGTTAGAACTAGTAAACAAATTCAGTAAAATTGCAGGGTAACAAATCAATATAAAAATATGTTGCATTTCTATACACAAACAATTAACTGCCACGAAGTAAAATAAAAATAATCCCACTTACAATTGCATCAAAAATAATAAAATAACTAGGAATAAACTTAAACAAGAAAGCTAAAGAACTGTGCACTGAAAACTGTAAAACATTGATGAAAGAAACTGAAGAAGATACAAATAAATGGAAAGACATTTTCAAGCATATGGATTACAAGAATTAATACTGTTGAAATGTCCATATTATCCAAAGCAATCTATAAAGTGAGGGCAGTCCTTATCAAAAATCCAATGGCATTTTTCACAGAAATAGAACAAACAATCCTAGAATTTGTACAGAAGCACAAAAGATCCTGAGTAGCCAAAGCAATCCTCAGAAAGAAGCACAAAGCTGGAGGCTCACACTCTCTGATTTCAAACTATATTATAAAGCTGTATAATCAAGACAGTATGGTATTGGCATAAAATAGACGTATAAATCAATGGAACAGACTAAAGAGCCCAGAAATAGCCCCATGCATATATGGTCAATTAATTTACAACAAAGGAAGCAAGAATATATAATGGAGTATGAACAGTCTTTTCAATAAATGTGCTTGGAAAACTAGACAGCCACAGGCAAAAGAATGAAAGTAGACTGCTGTCTTAACTGATACACAAAAGTTAACTCAAAATGGATTAAGGACTTGAATGCAAGACTTGAAACCATAAAAATCCTAGAAGAAAACATAGGCAGTGAACTCCTTGACATCAGTCTTGGCAGATGACTTTTTGAATGGACCCCAAAAGCAAATTCAACAAAATTAAAAATAAACAAGCAGGACTACATCAAACTAAAAAACTTTTGCACAGCAAAGGAAACCATCAACAAAATGAAGTCAGCCTACTGAATGTGAGAAAATATTTGCAAATCGTATATCTGATAAGGGATTAATATCTATAATATAAAAAGAACACATACAACTCAATAACAAACAAACAATCGAATTTAAAAATGGGTGGAGGAGCTGAATGAACATTTTTCCAAGAAAGACATACAGATGGCCAAAGGTGCATGAAAAGATGCTTAGCCTCACTAATTATCAGGGAAATGCAAATCCACAATAAGATATCACCTCTACCAGTCAAAATGCCTAGTATCAAAAAGCTAAGAAATAACAAGTGTTGGCAAGCATGTGGAAAAAAGGGAACCCTTTTTAGGGTTCCATTTTGGTGGATGGGAATATAAATTGGTGCAGTCACTATGGAAAACACTATGAAGGTTTCTCAAAAAATTAAAAATGGAAGTACCATATGATCCACCAATTCCACTTCTGGGTATTCATCCAAGGAAAACAAAAACTTACTAATTCAAAAAGATATATGCAGTGCACCCCTATGTTCATTGCAGCCTAATTTTTAACAGCCAAGATATGGAAATAACCTAAGTATTTATAGATAGATGAATGGATAAAGAAGATGTAGTTTATATATATACAAGAGAATACCACTTAGCCATAAAAAAGAATGAAATCTTGATATTTATGACAACATGAATGGGCCTTGAGATACTACACTTGGTATTAACCAAAAGGCCAAGATGCACTAGGAGGGGCCTTGAGAATATCATGCTAGTAAGGTAAGTCAGACAGAGAAAAATAAATATTATATGATTGCACTCATAAGACAAACAAAGAAAACTCATAGATACAGAGAACAGATTGGTGGTTTCCAGAGGGGAAGGGAGTTGGGGAGTGGGCAAAATGGATGAAGGGATACAAACTTCCAGTTATAAAATAAATAACTCATGGGGATATAATGAGCTGCATGGTGACTGTTGTCAATAATGTTGTATTGCATATTTGAAAGTTGCTAAGAGAGTAATTCTTAAAAGTTCTCATCACAAGAAAAAAAATTGTAACTATATAGAGATGATATGTATGGTAACTAGACTGATTGCAATCATTTTGCAGCATATACAAATATCAAATCATTATGTTGTACACCTGAAATTAATAAAACATGTCAATTATACCTCAATTTAAAAAAAACTGTAAGTCAGACAACAGTCCAGACATGCTATCTCCATGTTTTTAACACCTAAAAATATCTTTTTTTTAATGTGGAAATAAAATGTCCAGTTGATTGTTTTCTGTCTTTTTACAGATGAACATGACTGCAGCAGAACTCTGAGGGTCCAGCTGAGGGGCAGCCATCATTCTCTTCCTCTCCTGCTTTTGTTGACTCTGTGGTCTCTGGCAGGAGGCTGCAAACAGCTGGGTCAGAGATCAGGCAGGGTCATTGCACACTCAAGCCTTGGGTTTCATCCATTGGTCCCCGCAGTGTGCTGGGAGGGACACTCCTTGATCTCTCCATGCCGTCACTCGGTTCTGCAGCACAGTTGGCCTGGGGCCTTTGCCAACATTCTAATTTGATGCATAATTAATATAACAGTGATTCAAGGCATGGAAGCTTCTGGGACTAATTAGTGACCTGAATCTCCATGGTAGCCTGCATTCCATTCTTATCAGTGCTGGGAAGAGCTGCACTCTTAGAAATAATCAGTCTCCCACTTATTACTATGACACAGCCAAAAGGCAAAGATCATTTTTCCATCCAGTGTGCAAAAATTCCATCAGTGTGTAATCATCTCCCATGGGGACTAAACTTCCCCTGGAAGAGTCTCACTAAATTAGTCCCTCATGAACTTTTAGGTTTCCATATGAGCCTGGGGAGATCTTATTGCAGGTGAAGAAATAAAGACAGTCAGCAAGGGCTCACTGACCATCCACAGAATGGACAGCATTGTTCTGGGTTTTGGAGCTGGTTTGAAGGAAAATAAAAGCCTCAGCTCTCTTTCCAATAGTTTGCAATACAATAATGGAACACAGAGTGATGAGAATGAATAATTTCTGTATTGCTGTTCCTCATATGCATCTGTGGATACATGGTTCTGAGTGTCCCAGTCAGGCATAGAGGACCTGTTCAAAGTCAGATTGAGTTCACCCCAGGAAGAGAGGTGGCATTGTAGTGGCCATCAAAAATTCCCACCAAATGCAAATGTGAGGATCCGAAGGGGTACGTGCACCCCGATGTTTATAGCAGCAATGTCCACAATAGCCAAACTGTGGAAAGAGCCAAGATGTCCATCAACCGATGAATGGATAAAGAAGATGTGGTATATATATACAATGGAATACTATGCAGCCATCAGAAGGAATGAAATCTTGCCTTTTGCAATGACTGGATGGAACTGGAGAGTGTTATGCTGAGCGAAATAAGTCAATCAGAGAAAGACATGTATCATATGACCTCACTGATATGAGGAATTCTTAATCTCAGGAAACTGAGGGTTGCTGGAGTGGTGGCGGGGTGGAAGGGATGGGGTGGCTGGGTGATAGACTTTGGGGAGGGTATGTGCTATGGTGAGCGCTGTGAATTGTGTAAGACTGTTGAATCACAGATCTGTACCTCTGAAACAAATAATACATTATATGTTAAAAAAAAAAGAAGAAGAAGAAGATAGCAGGAGGGGAAGAATGAAGGGGGGAAATCAGAGGGGGAGGTGAACCATGAGAGACGATGGACTCTGAAAAACAAACTGAGGGTTCTAGAGGGGAGGGGGTGGGAGGATGGGTTAGCCTGGTGATGGGTTTTAAAGAGGGCACGGTCTGCATGGAGCACTGGGTGTTATACGCAAACAATGAATCATGGAACACTACATCAAAAACTAATGACGTAATGTATGGTGATTAACATAACATAATAATAAAGAAAAAAAATTCCCATCAAAGCCCACTCAATTTCCAGCTCCCTTGCCCAGGCCCAGCATGATCTAGACTAGGGTCAGTAAACCATGGATATGGATCATAGTCCAAATTTGACCTGACCTTTCATTTAATTCATGCTGCAATGGCAAAGTTGAATTGTTGTAACAAAGATCCTATGACCCACAAATTCTAAAATATTTACCATTTGGGGGCACCTGGGTGGCTCAGTTCGTTAAGCTTCTGACTCTTGATTTTGGCTCAGGTTATAATCTGAGGGTCCTGGAATTGAGCCCCAAGTCAGCCTATACTCAACAAGGAGTCTGTTTGTCCCTCTTTCCCTCTGCCCCTCCCCCACTTGTGTGCTTGCTCTCTCTCTTTCTTTCAAATAAATAAATGAAATCTTAAAAAAAAAATTTACCATTTTGCCCTTGGCAAAAAAGGTTTGCTGACCCTTGGTTTAGACCATCAAAAACCACCCAGCAACTGGGTGACCTTGGCTTTAGTCTTAATTTTTTTAGAATTCCTTTTGGAAGGGTAGGTTATGGACCACCACCCCAAAAGCAATCTCTTCAACATGTATGACTTCCAGCTTCTGTTCATGATCACAGGGACTAGGTGCCTATTATTTACCTTCCTGGGTAGGTGCCTTCATATTTCTCAAACTTTTATTTATTTAATCAGCACTTTGGTGGTATTTATGTCAAGCGCTACTCTAAGCACTTAAATCATTTCATCTTTACAATCACTCTGTAAGGTAGGAATCACTATTACTCCATTTCAAAGATGAGGACACAGGTGCAGAGAAGTTGAGTTGCCCCAGGTTACATAACTAGCAAGTAACAGAGTCAGGATTTGAACTCAGGCAGCCTTGTTCTTCAGTCTGCCCTTAACTATGTTGATACAAACATTTTTACACAGTATCCGTGGGATCTGTGGGATCACCCTGATTAGCTACCTGCAACTGGGAAATTCTCTTCAAGCTTTTAATTTAAAATGCATGGGAATGTTTCACTATATTTATTCTATGGCTTTCAGTACCCACTAGCACAGTACTTATACTCCCTGGGATATGGGCACTCCCATTTTGAAAGGCATAGCCTAATTTATTTTTGCAATGACACCGAGTTTTACCATTACAACACTCATTTATATGACCAAGTCTAATGGTTTGAACCCTTTTTGTTTTTGATCAATAGACACTTTTTAAAAGAAAATTGTATACAAACTATATAACAGAGAGAGGTAATTTAGACAAGAAGCTTCTAAATTTCTTCATCGAGATATTCAAGTTCTTTGAAAAACCCTGTACTCATTCATCCTTCTGGAGCAACCCAAACCAAGCCTGTTCCCTTTCTTACATGACCGTCCTCCAGATGTGCTAAGATAGTGATCATACCTCTCCTAACATCTTTTATCTGAGAAAAATAAAGCTAGTTTCCATGATCATTCCTCATAGGGTGAGCTTTCACAATCTCCTATGCACCCCAGTTAAAATAGGTGCCCAGACCTGGATATGACATTTCAGCATTTCCACTAAATTCATAGGGAATTTAGTGGAAAGCATTTATTTATCAGATCTGGATATTCTATAAGGGGGTTTGTGACAGATGGTATTTTCCAAAGATAGATGCAACAATAACTCTCATCCCATTTTCTCAGTAAATGGTAAGAGTTTAACCTTCCTTCCCTTGAATCTGGGTGGTTTTGTGCCTCACTTGTAACCAATAGAATACTGAGGAAGTGACTTTGCATGACTTCAGAAGCTAAGCCATAGATGGTGAAGAGCAGCTTCCACATTGTGAGTTGGAACACTGTGCTAAAACACTGAGCCACCATGCAAGTGATCTGACTGCCCTGAGGCCACCATGCTGTGAGGAAGCACAAACTAGCCCAAGTAGAAAGACCACATGGAGAGGCCCTGAGACTATATGTAGAGAGAGAAATGCCTGGCCAGGCTCCAGCAACTCTAGTCACACCTCCTCCACTGTTCCAGTTTCAACTCCCATCTGATTACAACCATATGAGTGACCCCAAGCCAGAATCACCCAGCCAAGTCCTTCCCAAATTCCTGAGCCACAGAAACCACAACAGATAATAAAATGACTGTTGTTTTCAACCACTAACTTTTGACATGGTTTGTTATGCAGCAATAGAGAACCATAACATGGTCTTAGCATTGATCTTTAATCTGAAGGGGACAAGGTCTGAAGTCAGCTCCTCAGAGAATTCTGGCACTGTTTATCTCTTTTTATTTGGAGAGTTAGAATCCCATCTCACCTAATAACCTACAGAGAGATTTCACAAGAGGTCATGGAAAGACTGCTGAGACCAAAGCTCAAGACTGAAAACAAAATCAATTTGATAGCTTATACTTTTTAAAACATCTATTTTAGTGCTGCTCAAATATTATCTCAATAACACACATCTATTTAGAAATACATACTGCTATGGATTGAATTATGTTCCCCCCAAAATTCATAGATTGAAGCCCTAACCCCCAATGTGACTATATCTGGAGGCAGGGTTTTAAGATGTAATTAAGTTTAAATGAGGTGAAAAGTGTGGGCCTTAATCCAATAGGGACTTACAAGAAGAGAAAGATTTCTCTCTCTCTCTCCTTTTCTCTCTCTCGGCAAGGACACAGTGAGAAAAATGGCCCTCTATAGGCCAGGAAGAGAAGTCTCACCAGAATCTGACCATGCTGGCACGCTGATCTCAAACTTTCAGCCTCCAGAATTGTGAGAAACAAGTGTCTTTTTTAAGACACCCAGTCCACGATATTTTGTTATGGCAGTCTGAGCTGGCTAGCATACAAGTATAATCTATATATTACTTATATAATTAGATAGATATATACACATATATGACTAAACAATAAAGATAACTTGCATCCTAAGTGAATTAATTTGCAAGCATGCCCACTTTAGGCTCCAAAAATCCTGAAAAACAAAAGACTATACCAATATGTCATACAGAATAGCTGTGCCATTTAAGCTTTTTATATACTGTAGCCTCCACTTATTTGCAGTTTCAGTCACCTTCAGTCAACCACAGTCTGAAAGCAGATAACCCTCCTTCCGAAGTACTTTCAGAAGGTCAAAAGTAACCTAATACAACGGCACAATGCCCATGTCATTCACCTCACTTCATCTCATCACGTAGGTATTTTATCATCTCACATCATTACATGAAAATGGGTGAGTACAGTACAAGATATTTTGAAAGGAGAGAGACCACATTCAGATAACTTTTATTACAGCATATATTCTATTAATTATTAATTTCTTACTGTGCCTGATTTATAAATTAAATTTTATCATAAAAGTGTATATATAGGGGGCGCCTGGGTGGCTCAGTTGGTTAGGCAACTGCCTCCGGCTCAGGTCATGATCCCAGGGTCCTGGGATCGGGTCCCGCATCGGGCTCCCTGCTGAGCAGGGAGTCTGCTTCTCCCTCTGACCCTCCCCCTTCTCGTGTACTCTCTCTCTCTCATTCTCACTCTCTCAAAATAAATAATAAATAAATCTTTAAAAAAAAGTGTATATATAGGAAAAAACAGAGTATACATAAGGTTCAGTACTATACATAGGATTCAGTAGTTTCAGGAATCTACTGAGGATCTTGGAACATATCCCCCGTGAATAAGGGGGGGTACTACTGTATATTTTTGAACATGTTTATTGTAAAACCAGTCATGGTATAACTAGCTATGTCATAATTAAATGGATTATAAGTATAATGCTAGAAGTTTAGATGGAAACTTAAAGTTTATTCAGCTACCCCTACTAATTAGAGCCTCTTTTATCAGAGCCCCCAAAGTTGGTATGGTAATACTCAACCCGGATCCTCCTGGATTATTCAGATCTTCAGTGTTCAATATACTACTATCACTCAGTGTGAATAAAGGTGCACTGAAAAGGGTATTCTGATACATTTTTTATAGGTCTGTAAATTGATTCAAACTTTTTGGTAGAGGATTTTATTATGTTGCTCAACGGTATTAAAAGGGTTTATGTCCTTTGAACTATGCTTAAATAATAACCTGACATACAGAGAAATGTTCCTTTGCTATGGTATTCACCGTAGAAATATTTGTCATATGGAAAAATTAGAAACACAATTGTGCAACACTATAAATAATAGTAGGAACATGGTTAAGTAAATTATTCTACAAAGCATAACTATGTAGATATGTAAAACAAGGCTAACAGAAACTATATAAATGCCTGTCTGTTTAGTGAGCTGAATAATAACAGCAAACTCCTGAATATTCTACTCTCTCTGGGTATCATATTTTTACTTGGAAAAAAAAAATGACCCAAATTCAGTTTGGAAAATATGGTCATTGGAGAGTCATGTGGTCATGAAGTTATGAGATCTGGAAGCCTCTAGCAATAACCCATCTTATTTTTACATGGCTCTAATGGTTAAAGAAATCTGCCTTCTTGTAACTTCCACCCATTCTTACCAGGTCTGACAAGTGAGGTGTCCGAAACAAAAACTTTATAAACCATGTCACATGTGTAAGATACTATGATTTTAACAGGTCCCAGATAACAAAAGGCAGCCATCATATACTAATCACTGTCATAGTTAATATCACAGATATATAAAATTATTTTTTAAAACATTTTCTATTTGGGTACTTTAGGCAAGGGATTTCTATTTGCTCTTCTCTGACCTGCCTTTTTCATCTGGAACATGGATTTGTGGTTTAGAATTTGAAATACTGTCCAATATTTCTCACAACTTGAGTCTAAAAATATCCTTCCACATAATTGAAGGCAAATGATTGTTTTCTCCCTTTTTTTGCTGAGTGTTTTTCTAGATTTTGTTTTTCACTGTTGACTGATGTTTGTCCTTGAATTATGACAGGTGAAAGCCAAGTGCACATATTTCCAAATGAAGTGTGGTTAGGAACAGCCAGGGGTGGCGAGTAGAAAATGCTTGTTCCCTGGGACCACACGATGTCACAGGACTATTAGCAGAATGATTCAAATATATTTAGTGTGGGAGCTGGAGCTAAAGGAAGTCTGAAGGGATGGAATATGATGCTGCTTGTCCATCCTGGGGACTATAGACCTAGTGTGTGCTTGAGTTTTGTGATGCTTTTTTGTCATGATTCAATGAAGGTATACACTTTGGGTCCTGAAGCCCTCAGGCTTTTATGATACATCTACTTTCAAAGTTATATATTAAAATGCAAATGTCTTATTATTTATCCTGGTGAGTATAAAATGGAACCAATATAAAGACACACATTTAGGATGCAATGATCAATTAATCAACTGTATATAATGAAGGTGTCCTGGTTGAGTGACAGTTCATGTCAGGAAAAGTTGAAAGTTTTAGTTGGCCAAACTTTGAGAAAAATTTCTGTGGAAAATGTATTCTTTTATATTTGATAGAGGCTGGATTACTCAGGTGTATGAATTTGTCAAAACTCAGCAAATGTACAGTTAAGACTGAGAACTCATTTTACATCAAAAGAAAATATTGTAAACAAATATTAAACTCCTGTCAACATGCATGCTGAAGTATTTAGAGGGAATTATACTTACATCTAAAACTTACAAAAAATAAAATGAATTGATGATGGACACAGGAATGGATACCTATCTGATAAAACAAATACATAAAATGTTAGTGGTATAATCTAGGTGATGGTTCTATGCAGTGGTATTTCTGAACTGGCTCATATAGGCTCACAAGAGCTGATTTTGCACAAATCTTCGCCAACTCATGTTGGTAGCTTAAAACTGGCCATGGTGGGAATATCTATACCACAGAAATGAGCAAACCACACAAATCAGAGCCATTTTTTTTTTCACCTAGAGAGAGAGTTTACCAACACACCACTGAATGTGTGGGTTGTTCATTATAAACTTCCTTCAACTTTTCTGGAGACTTGAAAATTTTCATAATAAAATATTGGCAAAACAATATGACTCAGTGTGCTTTCATTGATGAAAAAATAGATTAATAGTCAGTTTTTAGACTTTTGCTTCCTAGTAAAATTTAGTAGGCATTTCTCCCACTGCAACAGCTAGGGAAAATAAAGACTTATCACAAAATCATATTTTTAAAAACAATGTGGAGAACCATCGAGCCTAAAAGGACTAGAAGAAGGAAGTTCCAGAGGGGAAGAGCACACGGAAAATGAGTTGAGGTTGCTGTCAGTTTTCTCCCCCTGGCAGCCCCGGGGCAGGGGGTACGGGGGGCATTTGCCTAGGCCCTGCCTAAGGATTGGGCTTAGTATGCAGAGGGGAAGAGAAATCAGGGGAGCTCCCCCCCACCCTCCACACCCTGGTAAAACAGAACAGAATTTAAAGGAGTCCCAGTCCCATGACTGGGTTTTCCTCACAGGACAATTATTGCATTTGGGGTGGCACAGGAGACTAGGGGGCTAAGCCAGCAAGGAAGAGCAAAATCTCTCCCTAGCCTCAAAGTTCACTAGTGGGAGGGGCTTACAATCATACCCAATGTTGGGCAGATTTTGAATCTGGATGATGTGGAGGTAAAGACCTCAACTTTCAGGGCAGATATGACAGAGATACAACAGCATCTCAATCCAAAGCCCATGGGGCCTTTGCCCAGAAAGGGGCAAGGACAGAAATGCAGTTAAACCTCCCTCAGTCTCACATTTAATAGGAGAAAAAACCCCACTGGAGGCAGGAGACAGCAACCAGGTAGAACAAAGTCTGACTGCAAACAGCCGTGGCCCAGTTTACTTTCTCAAGGCATTGAGGTGATCAGCCCTTTACACTGTCCAGCTGAAGAAAGGGTAAACCCTTTCTGGGGGAAAATAACATTTTCAGTCTTCATGGTTCTTTTATACATTATGTCTGGCAAACAACCATAAGTAATGAGACATGAGAGAGGTGGGAGAATGGGACCAATAATTAAGAGAGAAAAAAATTGACTTAAAGCAGATCTACAAAATATCCAGAGGCTAGTGTTAGCAGAGAAGGACCTTGAAAGTAACTATTATATATATATTTTTTAATAGAGAAAACGGTAGACAAAAAGATGGATGAAAGATGAAGAATTTCCACACAGAACAGGCATCTAGTTAAAAATACAAGTGGACATTCTAGAACTGCAATACCTGAAAGTAAGAACCCATTAGATGTTTTTAACAGCAGATAGGACAGAGCAGAAGTAAAGCTAGTGAACTTGAAGACATGTGAATAGAAAAAGAAAATACTGAAGGACAGATGGAAGAAAGGATAAACAGAGTATCAGAGACATGCAGAATACAAAGAATCTAACATATGTGCAATTGGTATCCCAGAAGGCAAGTGAAGAATTAGGAAGAAATATTTAAAGTCAAAATCCTTACAGATACCAGTAGAAGATGTATTACACTAGGATGTTCGTACCCTGGGCGTTACATTTACTGATTTTGTGTGACAGAGTGAATCCCATATCTTCTCTAATCTTCCTTTCCTTATCTATAAAATGGAATCAATATTATTAATTACAATATTATTGATTCATAGTTTTACCTATAAATGATAAAACTGTATAAGGTAATGTAAAAAAAATTAGTTATTGTCATTGTCTTTATCAGTTTCCTCACTCAGTTATGCTAGTGGGCCAGTGTATAATTTCTAGGCCTAGCACACACCAGACTAAATTTGTCAATTGGCTAAAATGAAATTGGATTTCACTTGGATTGTATCTCTCTTCATTCTAAAATATTTCTACTTTTATTGCATACATCCTCATATTTTTCCAATTTATGTAACAAGCAGTATTTATTCCAGAGATCACTGAAATAGGATTTCCCTTCTGAGATTATTTCCTGGGACTGCAGTTCTTGGGTGGAGGGTGAACATGAGAGGCAGAATGGGAAATACGCCCCTAATTTGAGTTAGGGAGGATTGAATTCATCTAAATTCTTTAGTCATTTAGTCTCTAGTCACATTAGAACTGAGTAAAAGCCAGAATCATATCAGGAAGGGTGGACCCATAAGACTCACCAAAATAACATGTAATTGTGAGGATATATGTATATTTATAGGCATATATATTTTTTAAAAGCTCTAATGGAACACAAGCTTGGGAAACATGATTTCAGTTGGAAGATCTGTTACCATGGAAACCCAAACTTCCAGTTTTCTGATTCTGAGTTATCCAGTAGAATTCTAATCCACAGTCTCCAAACTAATTTATGTTCTTTTGTCATTTTTGTTGCTGTTTTTACAAAGAAATAAAGAAAAGAAAATAATGGAAGCTGGAAATTGAGCAGGTAGCAATATAAGAATAGGGAAAAGAAAAGGGTGGAGCAGAAAATGAAAGCAGCAGCGTATTAGCTCAGGCTGTCATAACAAAATACCAGACTGGTGGCTAAAACAACAGAAATGTATTCTCTCACAGTTCTGGCGGTTGGAAGTCCAAGATCAAGGTGCCAGCATGGTTGGTTTCTTCTGACATCTCTTTCCTGGGCTTGTAGGTAGCAGTCATCTTGTTATATCTTCCTGTGGCTTCTCTTTGTGCTCCCACATCCCTGGCATCTCTTCCTCTTCTAATAAGGACATCAGTTCCATTGAATTGGGGCTCCAAATACAGTAATATTGAGGGTTAGGGCTTCGACATATGGATTTTTAGGGGACACAATTCAGTTCATAACAAGCAGCGGGAAAAAACGGATCAGTGTTAACTAATGGCTTCATAACTAAAAATGCTTTGCCATGTCCATACAGCAGATCAGAAAGCTACAGACCTTCGTTTCTTTTCTTTATTGAGGGTTTGGGGGAGGGTGACAGTCTGCTTCCTTTGTTAGCTTAGATGTGTAGGTTTGGAGTCCTGAGTCTTTCCTATCATCACCTTTCTGATTATCTGCTCTCTGTTCTGTTCTCTTCAAATATCCTATCTTTTGAGAAATTGAGGCTTCTAGTTATTCAAGGTATGTCTCCAAGATTAAGCTCCCCAACTTTGGGTAACCCAAATTGCTAGAGAAGAGCCACAGAGCACCTACCTTGGGACATTGAGTTCCTAAAGGGGTGGGATACTGTATGCCTCTGACCTGATTCTTTACACAAGACAAACCTCACCCTTTTCTGCCAATGTATATGAAATAGTACATCGATCCAAGTCAATTCAGAAAATGTTTATTATATGGGAGGCTGTGGATACTGGGATAAAAATCATCTCAGACACTGTCCTGAGGGAGCTCATAGTCGAGTGGGGAAGACAATTAATGAGGCAAAATCAAACATCTCAGTAGTCAAGGGGCAGCGCCAGTGAAAATTCACAGGTGAGAGTGTTTCATTCGGATTGGGAGAATCAGGGAATATTTCATGGAGAAGTAAGGTTTGGGCGGGACCTGGAATAATGAACAGGAATTTGGCAGGGGGGGAAATCATGGAGTGTGGGATGGAGGGGATGGAGTGTGAAGAAGGCAAGTCATTCCACTCAGATGAAAAAGCATGAGCAAAGTCATAAGGGCACAAAAATAATTGCAATCTTCAGAGATAAATGCTAAATCTGATACCACCAGAGCAGCGGTTCTCACTCAGAGTGCATCAGATCACCCAGAGGACTGGTTAAAACACGGATTACTGCGCCTCCCTGAGGAGTCTCTGACTCAGTAGGTCTGGGGTGGAGCCCAAGAATATGTGTTTCTAACAAGCTTCCAGGTGATGCTGACATACAGTTGATCCAGGGCCTGTGCTTTGAGAACAACTGGACTAAGAATAGTGAAGGAGGTAGCGGTGGCTAACATTAGATTGTGGGCTTTATTCTTTAGACAATGGAGGGTCATTATGTCACTCAGACAACAGTTTGAAGGATGAATTGTAAGCCTGGGGGGAAGCTTGACAGCTGCCTAGGGATGGAGGCAAATTCTGAAGCTGTTTCATTTTTTTTCTTCTTATTATTTTAAGATTTATTTATCTGAGAGAGCACATGAGGGATGACGGCAGAAGGAGAGGGAGAGAGAGAATCTCAAGCGGACTCCACGCTGAGCATGGAGTCCAATGCTGGGCTCGAACTTACAACCCAGAGATCATGACCTGAGCCGAAATCAAGAATTGGACGCCCAACTTACTGAGCTACCCAAGCACCCCTGAAGCTGTTTTCATTGTCTAGCTGAGAAATAATAAATAATTAGGGCCTATCTTGGAATTTTGTCATAAGAATGGATAGGAAATTAAAGATGCAAAAGACATTCTGAAGCAGAATCGAACATGGAAAGAGAAGAGAAGAAGGTGAAGATCACATTACAGTTTCTTTTTAGAAGACTGGACAGATTTTAAAACATTCCAGAGAAAAAGTACAGGAAGAGGAGCAGGAGGGAAAAAGTGGTTCTGGTCCTTGAGATGGGTTTCAGGTGACCAGATTTGGGGAGTTGGAAACAGCCTGGAGCTCTACAGAGAGGCAGGGCTGAAGATAAAAGTTAGCATGAAAAGAAAATATGCTAAAAGCAGAACCTGCAGAGTCCTACTGAGAGGCCAGAAGAGGAAAGGGAACCAAGGAAGTGGACTGAGGGGGAGCCAAGGAAAGCTTCTGAGAAGCCCAGAAGAGACAGAAGAGGAAGCCGGTCAACTGATGAGGTGACAGAGCGAGTTAGGGAGGGGTAGAGAAGCACTTTGGTACCTGGTGACTTGGAAACTCCTGTTTACTTATACTTTCAAAAAATATTTGTTGAGTGCCAAAACTATACCATACATTGTGCTGAGTGCTGGGGGTACAGTGGTGAGCAAAACAATAGTTTGCTGCCATGGAGCTTGCGGGATGGGGTTGGAGCCGAGGTGTTTTATCCGTAGAAGCGTCCTAGAATCTATCATTACAAGTTCAAAGGAAAAGATCAGGAGGGAATTGCGGGTGAGAGGGTCACGCGTGGAAATGGCACGTAAGCTTAGGCTAGACAGGTGAGCTGGGCAAAAAGAGGCAAGAAAATAATGTGTATGAAGGCCTGAGAGAGGAAATATGCGTTGTGTCCCAAGGAACAGAAAGGAAGCCAGGTGACGGGGACATAGAGAGTGAGTGGGAAAGCAGTTTGAGATGAGGCTGGCGAGGTAGGCAGGAACCCAAAATTGCAGGGCTTTTGCTCAAAACCTTGTTAAAATTCCCCTTCTGCAGAAATGTCTTCCGTGTGGGTTTGCAAGCTCTTCAACACCATCGGCCTTGTTGCTTTACACTAACTCCAGCTTGTTTTTAAACAAAACTGAAAATTTGAAATTGATAATTCACCTCCGTCACCAAATTTGGCTCTGAATTGCCTTTGGATTTCTCTAGCATTCAAAGCTAGCCTCACAGGACTAAGGCTTGCCATGATTGAAGATATATATAAAAGTATATTTATGTGCCTGAGGCTTAGAAAGCCATTTCCAAAGTGAATTTCTAAAGCTGTTTTGAGCATTATATAGCCTCTTGAGGTGATGGATTCTTTCCAAACACATAACAGAACTCTATACATCCTAATGAAAGTTCATAGCAATAATATTGTTTTTTTGTCCTCTCCCTGCATGCCTAGCACTTCTGGGGTCTGAGGGCACATAAAGCAGTGTAAGGCCTGAGCTTTTGCTCTCATTAAGCTCACGGTCTCACTGAAAAATCAATCTTGCCAGAGAGAAGAGCTTGGCAGTTCCTCTATCCTATTATTAACATTTTTCTACAACTGGATTCACAGTCTTACCAGCAGGGGCAAGTATAACATAGTAATAAGGTGCTTGGGAGCCAAACAGACCAGGGTCCCATTTCTGCCCCTGGCTGGCTGTGTGACCTTGGACAAATTGCTTTACCTCTCTGAGGCTCACTGTTCTTTTCTGTGATAATACTACCTACTGCATAAGGTGGTTGTGAAGACTAAGTAAGCTATATGTATGAAGTACTTGATACTTTACCTGGAACAAAAGTTGAGCTTTACAACAAAAATTGTTCATTAGTATCCTGACAGAGCAAATTGAGGCGAAGGAAAAATGTACCAGATTGGACACAGACAGTGGTGATGGGCTTGGGCCCAGCCTGCTCCCTGCCCCCGACAGAAGAAGAGTATGGCTCCTGCACCTTCCATACCCACCTCCTGCCTCCTCTCTGCTCGTGGTTCTGCCAGATGTGGGATGACTCTTGTTCCCCAGCCATCTGCCACTTTCATAGACACTGCATTTTCTATGTCATTTTACAAGGCAATTATGCATTCACAGGCTGCCCAAGGTCAGTCAACTACTAATACAGAATTACACTCTTGTTCCTTTCCTGACAAGCAACAGACTTTTACTGCTTCACCTCAACCTGGCTGGCCCTTCAAGACCTTTTCACACCCCAGGAGCATCAGGATTTAAGGCCAGCTCCTGAGTCTTCAAGAGCCACCTTTGTTTTCCTTCGATTCCACCTGGCAACTTGGCAAGGTCTGAATGGGTAATGTTTCAGAAAACCCTTAGGGAGGTAAACTCCAGGTTCCCATTGATACATCAAAAGGGGGCAAAAGAAAGTGCTGAGTTGGTGGGTTCCTGCAGCCCCATCAGGGGTGGAGAGGAGCTGTGAGTTACTATACAAGTATTTCCATTCAGAATGAGTCACCTGCTCCTAAGCTGGCAACCCTGGGCCCTGGAACAACTTGGCAAATGGAAAACTAAGGGGATTGTTCATGATGTATATTTGTATCCCCAGCACCATGATTTAAATACCACTTCCCTCCATACGCCTCCTTTATGTACAGTGAACAGATGCACGCACTGTCCCAACCCCCAGACTGCCCAGGAATCTGACCATGAGGCAGGATGGGACCCCTCGGGACCCCAGCCCCCTGAGTTACTCGGGGCCCTTGGGGAAAGGAGACCTGGGAGAGGATAGGTAATTATATAGTCTCAGAAGAAGAGATGACACCGCGGCCATTTTCAAAGATATAACTCCATGTCTGTCATGCAAATATAAAATGAATACATATCATAGAGCTTATCCAATGCATTAATTAATGAGGAAAACAGACAATAAAACTGCTACAAATGACAATTTGAAATTTTTTAATTTTATAGGCAATTTAAGAAAGAGAGGTTAGTCTAAGATCACTAGGTTAAAATCTAAACAGGTTACTGTCTCTCAGAGTCAAAAACCATAACCTTTGCTGTCCTTCTCCTCCCTCCCCCAGGACAGATATTATTTTTTGTCCATTGCCAAATTTTGAGTGATTTTTCTCCAGCATGCTCCAACCTACCCTTCAACCTACCCTCTCTTGTCCCTTCACCTGGGCCTGATCTCTGCTCTGTCCAGACAGTTTGAGACCAATTTAACACTTTCCTCTTCTTCCTCATCTTCAGTCCAAACTGGATTAACAATTAATTCAGCCACTCCAAATGGCTTCATCTCTTCGTTCATAGGAGGCCTGCATGGCAGGAACTGGGGGATACTGCAGCATTGGCTTCAGATCGGGATACTCTCTTAACAATAAGTGGCAGAGGATCTCCAATTGCTCCATGCCATGAGTTGATCCACTTACTGGGATTGTGTTAAAGCCCCATTTGCCAAGACTTGAGAGGCCATGTTTTAGTCTGGGTCAAGGACATAAAGGAGAAACAGACTCAAACAATAAAGGCAGAACTAGGAAAAATGGCCATAGAAAACCACAGAGAAACTCATCAAACAGGATGCATAAATTATGTGTATTTCATTTCATGCTAATTATTGTGTTAATTTAATCTCATTTTTTAAAAATTAAACTTAAAAAAGGAGACCCCCATTGAACGTCATTCCTTTCATTTTTACACATTCAGCAACTGTTTACCGTGCATCTATCTGTGAGCCTGTACTGTACACAGTGGTGCATAAAATAGACACCATACCTGCCCTTCTGAAGTGTATGGTGAAGTGACTCCAGAAAATACTAATCTTCCCTTACGTATTTCATACCTTCTCAAAGGGTTTTCATGTAAAAAGCCCGCAAGCCTCAAATCCTTTCAGCTGTTCCTCTGGAATACATCCTGCCTATAACCAAGTCCATCTGCACCCCTACCTAGGGCCCAAGCCCTTCTCCTCAATGGTGTTCCTGTTCTCCTTCCCATCTCACCACATCTATTCTTCTCAACACAGGCAGAACATCTTTTAAAAACACGAGTCATATCAAGTCTCTCCATAGCTTAACCCCCCATCCACTACCTGCAAGGCCCTGATAGTCTGGTGCCCACCTACTACCTCATACTCACCTCTCTGTTCCTGGACCAGCACCAAATCTTCTTCTGGCTCAGGGCCTTTGCACATGCTATTCCCCCACCCTAATTCTTCTCTGACAGGCTCCTTTAATCATTCAAACCTAGGTTCACATATAACCCTTAGAGTAAGCTTTCTTCACCCCCAGACTCGGTAATGCACCCTCACCCCAGGTCGTTCTATCATATCTCCCAAGTACTCACCATGGTAATTACTTTTTTCTTTATTTATCACTTTCCTGTCACTCTACCCTCAATAGCAAGTTCCTTGAAAGAGGGGCCGTGTCTGCTTTGTTTACTGTTGAATACCTAGCACCTGACGCTTGGCCCACAAGATGCACTGAATGCCTGACATCGTGTGGTTTCCTTATGAATATTTGTGGAATGAGAAAATGAAGATGTGACATTTTTTTTATCAAAAATTCAAGCATCAAAATTTTTACTCAAGGCAAACACTGGACAGTTAAAAATACAGAAACAGAATTTAGTAAGTTTAGAATTAGACAGGAAGCTCTGTGAAAGGAGCTCCCATTGCTCCTGCTAATGATATACACGAGGGCCTAGAGTAGAGCTTGGCACATAACTGGTACTCAGTATTTACAGAGGTTGGTGCATTTCTGGGTAGAAGGACCAGCTCAAGCAGGGTGGGGCCAGGCAAGCTGTTCCCTCTGAGCAACAGGGAAGGCTGGGTTGGACGGGAACTTCACAGTCCTTGCCTGGCGTGCGTCCCTTCTAGAAAGGATTCTTGGGAAACTGGAGGCCATCTCTGCTCAGTCAACAGCTGAATTTGAGAATGATTTTGTTCCAAACTGATTGCTCTCCTCTTAAGTGCCTCTCACCATGAAGCTACTTGAGTGTAGATTCAGGAGTTTATCATCCTAGCATTTTTTTTTTTGTCTGTTTCTAACATAATTCCTCATTTATAAAAATGGGGGCTCTGGAATAGATCTTTAAATTCCCTTCAGAGCCAACATTTGATGGTTTTAAGTGAAAATGTGTTCCACCTGGATCCAAGGGGTGTTCGGGTCAAGCCTTTAAAGAAAACAATTCAAGCTTAACTGGAAGGACATCCAGAGTTGGTTATCGAAGCTCGCTCACAGCAGGTGTCCCAGGTAATGAGGCCCTCACTCACCTGACCCTAATGTAGTACGAAACAGCATGAGACGATTATGAAGCCTATATCCCGTCCCCTCCAGGGCTTGGCATTTCGGTTCCTGGAACTTCTCCACTCTAAGCAGAGATACTATTAAAGAATGTTTTAAAGTGAGGAATGAGAAACATTCTCCACATGAGTTTTTAAAGTCCGCATGTGAGACTGGTGTTCTTAAACTCAGAGTCACCTGGGGGTGCTTGTTAAAAGTGTAGTCTCCGGCTGACTTCCAGCACTCTGACTCAGTGGATCTGCACTTACAGAGCTTCCAGTTGATTCTGGTACAGATTTGTGGTGGAAAACTACCCACATCCAGTGCGACCTGGTGTGAAGGAACGTGCGCGCTGCAGGGACACGGCCTTAGACAGATTGGGGGCCCTCCCCTCCCCAGCTTCCTGTGGCTGCGTGAGATGCAGAGGGTCCCAGCAGTCTCTTCACAGGTCAGTTCCAGGTCAGCAGGCTCAGCAATCCCTTCAGTCATCTGAAGGGCCTGTCTGCACCAGGCCAAACAGTTGGACACTTCGAGAGGAGAAGGCCACTCATGTCCAGACAGACAGGATAAGTAAACCCAACCTCTGATAGGAACGAGTTCTTTGTAGATCAGTGAACACAAGTGGATTATCTTAAGGCTATCAAAATTCTAGAAAATAAAGTATAATTTTTTTTGGCCATCCCTTGCTCCCCTGTTGATTGAAAAAACTTGCATAGCAAGCTGAGTTCTGCATGAATGGTATTTTCTTCAGATCTTCTGAAAATGCTCTGTTGATCTATTACTGCTTTCTAGATGTGATGGCAGGGAACATCAAGCTCTTTTACAAAGTCTCTTACCCATCATCGCATATAAACCTACAAAACTAAAATTCATGGAGCATTTGTCCCCAGAGTTGGAGAATCTGACAAATAGAGAGTCACTGGAGTCACATTTCCCACTGGCAGCCATCCCACTGTTTCTCACTGTGCAGATAACCAACAACCTACAGAAAAGCACTGAAAACCCCCACCTTGAGGTAGGAACCTGGGGGAAGGGAAGCGGCCAGGACTCACACAGGATTGTTCACTACGGGTCAAAGAAATGGATCCACCCACAGAAACAACCAAGTGGTCCCTCTGAGACCTAAACCCCATTCCCCTCCCAGAGGTCTCCCCATACCCATTCCCAGCACCCTAACCCCAGGAGTCTGTCTGAGGCAGATAGGAGAAGGCAGCTTTCACAGAACTTCTGTGAAGCTCTGAGTCCACAGAAGAGCCTGTGAGGAAAAGAATCAAAGGCTCAGGGCTTTTACCTTCATTCTGTGCCTTCCCCTCCTCGCTGCCATTGTGGTTCCACCTCTGGCCTATAAAAAATTAAAAGCTGGAGAATGAGAGAGGGAGCAAGAAGACTCCTTCCTGTCGTGGTCTTTCCCACACAAGCACCAGGGTATTTCTGGGTAGCAGCCAGCAGCATAGTCTAGTTATGCTATTGAATTGACTCAAGAGGCAATGTTCTTCGGTGCTAGACCCAGGGAGCTCTGGAGACTCAAAAAAAAGGGGGGGGGGCGTCAAACCCAAAAGTACCGATGCTCATTACCCTTATGCCCAAACTGCAAGCACAAGGTGATGAGCATTTTAGGCTTTGGAGAGAGAGCAAGGAAGACATGATACCAGATGACCAGTGGTCAATGGCAGGCAAGGGAGACTCCAGAGCCAGGAGGTTCTGGTCCCAGACATATTGCTGAGAGCAATAAAGTCAACCGCTCAGTTGGATCACAAAGAAGAGGCTAGCAGACTTCTCTCATGTAAGCAGTAGAAGCATTCATTATTGGCAAGGTAATCCTTCACTTGCTGAGTTCCAGAAGCCTTTACTACCCATCAGTGAGCCAAAATACCTAGAATTCTAAAGTCAGAAAGGACCCAACAGGTGTGAGGACCCAAGGGCATATGCTCACCAGGAGGAGAGAACACAAAGGAGAGAACTGGGGCCAATGGTGCACTGGAGGTGTAGACCCCCTGGAAAGTTGCCAGCTCCTATTTCAGCCTTGCAGCTAGCCGCCTGTTACCACGCAAGAAACTGGTGCCAGGTTTGTCAGAGCTAATGATTTTTCAACATAAGCCCCAAATTCCGATTTTTATGTGAAATTTCCCAATTTTAAGATGTTGGCAACTAAGTCAATGTTATTTAAAATACTGCATGGGCCAAACAAAACCCATCTGGATCTAGGGGAAGGGTAGGTTCAGGCTGTGGGCCTCCAGCTAATAACTTGTGATATATATCGATTATTTCATAGCCAATAATGGTAATGGCTAATAAAAATTGGGTGCTTCGCATGCATTATTACATTTAGTCTTCACAGTTGAGAAAGTTAAGTTTATGAGAACAGTAACTTCTCCAAGGCTGAATAGCTACACACATAGGAGAGCCAGGATTCAAATCCAGGACTGTCTGACATCAAGTGCTAAACTCTTAGCCATGAAGTGATATTGCAATTCCAGAAGCAAACTGTAGTTGCCCTTAAGCTCCCTCATCGCAATGCATGGCACTCTGAAATTGACAACTGGTATTTGAATCACTTAGTGTTTGTAGGAGGATAGGACCAGGAAAGACAGGCTTACAAAAGAGAAGCCACACCCCTGCCGGAGTACAATGGCAGGAAAATTATGTTGAGAATGTTCTTTCATTCTCCATAGTGCAAGAAACCTTTCCAGGCCCCACAGGATGAGTGTTCTAACCCTTTGCTACTCAAAGGGTAGTCAGTGGATCAGCAGCTTTGGCATTCCCTAGGAGCTTGTCAGAATGGTCAACCTCAGCCACACCCAGAGCAGCATTTATTGAATGGGCCACTTCACAAGATAATCAGCTGATTTTTATGCACACGAGGCTTGAAAAGCCTTCAACAGGCTCCAATGGCCCCTCCTGGAGTTGTTCTCCAGTTTGCTTGGGCCTCCCATGGTTCCTAACCATACTTTACATCCGACTGCCAACTCCCTAAAGATAGAGACTACATCTTCCATTTCTTTTTTGCCTCTTCCTGGGCGTGGTGTACAGTCAGTTGGGCCCCATCAACCCAACTGTGGATCAGGGAGGTCGGGTGGTTCGTAAAGCACACAGTAAAAGAGATCCTTCCCTAAAACCAACATACCTTTCCCCACTTGCCCAAAACATAAGGCCTCCCCAGTGATCGTGCCTTGCAGGAAAATTCTCACTGTCCCTAAGGCAACCCAAATTCTTTAAGCACGTATGTCACCCCAACTGCTTCTACAGCCCTCACCTGCCTCAGAGACCATAATCACTCAAGGAAAAATAAAGTAAACTTTCCCAACACCCTCCTCCTCCTCCCCACGGACCCGCTTTGTGCACACGTGCAGCTGGAAAGCAGCTCCTGGCTCTAAACCACCAAGGCTTTCCATTCCAGTTAAACTGTGATGTTGCCATGGAAACAACCAGTGAGGTGTTTCTCTGGCTGTGACCCAGGCTGAGGACCCGAGGCCCATGTTGCAGACACCCTCCATAGCTGGCATCCCAGAAGTCCTCTGCCACTCCCTCCCCCACCAACCCAGGGCAGCTCCTGGGGCCACCATGGGGCTGATGGTGGCCCCTCATGTGAAGGTACATGGGCTCACATGTTTGTTTCCTTGTCAGCCCAGCCCCTCCCAGCACACAAAAGGCACATTCTTCGGGGGGGGGGGGGGAGAAAGAAAAGAAAAAGAAAAAATGTATTTTTTTTTTCCGGCATTCCAGCTGCCTGAGCTAAGCGGAGGAATGAATGGTTTGGGAAAAATCTCACACAGGAATAAATTTACAAGGGACAGCTGAGCGGATAAATTCAGTCCCCAAAGAGGGGCATTACGAGGCCTTTTGGCAGGAGCCTTGCCCCTTGTGCAAAGCTGTCTAAAAAGAAAAACAGAGCAAGAGAGGGGAGCTTTCAAACCCACCCCAAAATAAACCTTTCAGAAATCCTTTTAACTCCCTCTAGCTGTTAGCATTTCAAGACAGGAGGAGGCCCATTAACAAAGGCAAGTTGATCCTTTCTTGGTGGATTGCCTCTGTCCCTGAGCTTGTCTGGGATGCGGCTCTCACTCCTCCCTTGCCCAGGTATGTGGTTCAAGGTTATCCAGGTTTTCTGGCTTGACTTGTCCACATACGCAATGATAGGCATGGAGTGTGACCTAGTCAGAATCCGGCAAACAGCTAGGGATGTCTCCTGAGGTGGCCCCCTTGGCTGAAACGTGGGCCAAACAGGATGGGGCAGACGACTGGACGGGGCTGGGAGCTGGACGGAGGCCCGCCCCATGGGAAGAGGGAAGCGCTGGGGGAGAGGTTGACTGTGACTGGAGGAGGATGGTTGCCACCATTGCTGGAGGATGCTGGGTCCAAATGGGACATGCTTGGTCCCTTAAGTGACCATAGTTGTTTTCTACAAAGATTGGGTAAGATTAAGCCAGAATCATTTCTGGACGTTTCTCCCCGAGAAGGGGTTGTTGAACACTTGCCTGTCCCCTGCTTCTTTACCACTTCCTTGACTCACCACAACTAGGGGCTGGTTGCTAGAATTAGGAAAGTCCCCTTGGTTACTTTGAGGTCTGAAAACTCAGTTAATCCATATCCTCTCCCTTTTCTCTGGAAACCAAATCCTAGACCTTTCACAGCTGGCAGTGACCTTCTTGTTCCTCGTGGTAGCTTTTCCCAGGCTCTTTCACCCCCAGGGGAGACTGAGACTCTAAGCCCAGCCAGACGGGTTCCTCTGGGAAAGCCGAGATGTTGACCGTCACCAAACATGTCCACGTTGCCTGCCTTGAGCAGTGAGGAGCTCAAGTTACATTGCTCCTTCTCCATTGGTATTCTTACTTCTGAAGTCATTGTCAGTCAGGGCCTGGTAAGCATTTACGGTGCTGTCCTGCTCTGCGTGCACACTTGGAGACATAGAAAGATATATACACAATGATTAATCCCTGCCCCAGGTGAGCTCCAAATTCTGATTAGACAATAATTACCAGTTGCTGTGCTCTAGCTATGTTCCAGGCCCTGAGCTTTTTACTAAGTATTTCATTGTGCTAAGTACTTTATTTGCTTTCAATATATGGCTTTCCCTGCTAACTGAAAGTGGAGTTCCTACGAAACCTTTCGTAAGCTGAAATGGCATAAAGCGAAGAAGCAATACTATTTCGTAAAAATGAAAATGCTCCTCAGATTTCTTTCAGTTAGCAAAAACAGGTACCAATGCAGGTCTTTTGTAAAAGCAAAGTAGCATAAGGTGAACTTTTGGGTAGCAGGGGAATGGGTAGTATTCAAATGCTCAGAAAAATCTGACTAACTGGAGGTAAATCCTGGGTCCGCCTCTTATCAGCCGTGCGTCCTCATGCATTAACCACTCAGAGTCTCATTTTCCTCATTTGTGAAACAGATAATGGTATCTATTTTGCAAGACTGTTGTGAGAATTCAATGAAACCATGATAGTAAGGCTCTTAACTCCGTGACAAGCACGTGGTGCTTGAAATGGCATTGATGAAACAGTGCTCAAACGGCATGATTGAGTTTCTGGGTTGGTGAACACGTGGAGATGCTGGGAATAGCACACCCAAGAGTACAGAAGCTCTGTCCCCCTTCCCGCATATCTTTTTTTTTTTTTATGTTCAGTTAGCCACTGTATAGTGCATCATTAGTTTTTGATGTAGTGTTCAATGATTCATTAGTTGCATATAATGCCCAGCGCTCATCACAACACGTGTCTTCCCACATATCTTGTCTCATGCATCTCTTCCATCTGGCTGTTCCTGAATTGCAGAAACACTTCCTTTACCCTCAATGGAGGAAACCAGCTACGCTTCATGTGAAAATCCTGCAAGGTTCTCAGCCAAAACAGCAACAGCCCACGTTGGTTGCTTAATCCTTGCATGTTAAACATGGAGCAGGATACGTCCTACTGCAAGAGGGAAAAGACAAAGGGGAGCTGCATATGGTCCTGCACCTCTTCAAAGGACAAATGCTTTATCAGTATCTTGCTTTTGCCTATGTCCTTTAAATCATATGTAAATAGAAACTGGGTAAGGTCTACCATCCATATTCAGTCTGACTTAGCAATTAAATGTTTTGCCTTAATAAGGAAAGAAAAAGGGATGCCTGGGTGGCTCAGTGAGTTAAGTGTCTGCCTCTGGCTCAGGTCATAATCCCGGGGTCCTGGGATGGAGCCCCCCGCACCACATCTGCTCAGCGGGCGGTCTGCTTCTCCCTCTCTCTCTGCTCCTCCCCCATGCTCATGTGCTCTCTCTCACTCTCTCTCACTCTATCTTAAATAAATAAATAAAATCTTTAAAAAAATAAGGAAAGAAAAAAACTAAGAATATTTTAATGAATATCTATGTAAAAACATATATATATATATATATATATACACATAGTTATAGTTGCAAAAGTAAATTGGAAGAAGAGTCTGACACTAATGAAAATGGTTACCTAAAGAAAGTGGGTTGAAGAAGTTTTGGATAAGATTTGGAAATCTTCTCAGCGTATGTTTTGCAATATTTTGTATTTCAATTAAATAAATATTTTACATATAAAAACCACAGTTAAAGCAAACAGGAAAAGAAAACAAGCCATAAAATCAAATATAAAAAATATAAAATAATCCAAGTGCACAGCATATTAAAATGACAAAAGAAATATTAGCGACTAGTAGTTATTATGTTATTAGCAATATTGACAAGGCAATTTGAAACTGTTTTATAAAAATTGTAGGAAAAAGCCTCTATATTGATGTTTAAGAAATAAAATTCTCACTAGAAGAGATACAATTATAGAATGAAAGAGGCCAAGGAAAACTGTAACATTAAATACGGAAAGGAAAAAATGGCATTATTGTTATTAATAATAATGAAGAGTCCCAACGGCTGCCCCAACCACCACAACCTATCAATGGTGCTGGGCTTTGACTGTCACGTCAGAAGATAACATCTCTTTTTTTTTAAGATTCTATTTATTTGTTCTACAGAGAGAGAGCACGAGTGGGGGGAGGCAGGAAGAGAGGGAGAAGCAGGTTTCCCCCTGAGCAGGGAGCCTAACACGGGGCTCAATCCCAGGACCCTGGGATCATGACTTGAACTGAAGGCAGACAGTAAATGACTGAGCCACCCAGGCACCCCCCGAAGATAACATCTCTGTGCTGCCAGCCCTTCCTAGCCAGTAACCCTCAAAAACAGCTGCCGTCTTCCCCCAACCAGAAAGGAACTTGGGAGAAGGCAAGAAAATGAGTGACTTCTGGGCTGCCTAGAACCTGTAGATTGTCCTACAGGGACCATTCAGCCATGGCTCCAAAATGTTTCATTTTGGTGGGATTTGTATGACCCAAGTCTGTCCCCTTCTTCTTCTACTGTCTCCCTTAAGAGGCAAGAAATTATAGTGAAATCAAAAAAATGCATAAGGAGTCTAACTTTGCCTCTTTTGAAAGTTGCCTCCTTTGAGCTTGTATCCTTGGATAAGTCATCCCTGCTTTCTGAGCCTCAGTTTCCTAATCTGTAAAACCAGTGTACAATAATGCCCATCTTGCTAGATGGTAAAATTTAGAGATAATGTGTCCAGCATACTTAGTCTATATACTCAATAAATGGTTAGTATTATCCTTATTATTTTCATTGGCATATAAAAATGTTTCATAAGTTGCAAAACTTCACATAAATATCAAGTATCATTAGCTATACTTCAATTTTATCAGAAATCATACATGATACCACTGGTCCTGTGCAAAGAAATCACACAGAACCTGGCTTTGCCTCAGTGTGGCAGCAGGCACAACACATGGGCAGGGTCCACAGCCTGCAGAAGAAAACCATCCAGCAGATACCTGAGTTCACCACATGCCTTGTCATTTAGAGGCATAGGCTGGGGGATAGTCATCACTGGGATGGAGAGGGAAGGAATAGCCTTAAGCATCTTCTTTCCTGCAATGAAGAGCAGTTAATAAAATCCTTTTGGAGTAGCACAAACGTTGGCCATTCAGTAGTAGGTGGAGAAGGGGGAAGTGTAGGCTGGGATTGTTTTTGGTGTTCTGTGACCACACCACAGGCTACAATATGTTTTTAATAAGGAATTATTAATAAATGGACAATAACTGCTTTATTAAGCCTAAATTAAGTGCATGTTTGAGAAAATGAAGTACTATTGAAGAGGGAATTCACTGATATTTTCTTATTATAAGCTATTACTTTTGAAATGTCAGGGCTCCATTCTGTCCAGAAGATCTTGGCTTTCAGAGGAACTCAAAATCCAAGCAAGAGATTAATCTATCTAAAGAGAAAACGATGGCCTTTCTGAAGGGTGTGTGTAATGGTCACAAGAATGATGGTAGCCAGCTAGAAGTCTCATTCTCAGTTGGGCCAAAGGAAAAGGACATCCTGAGGAGGTTCAGCATCCAAGCCAAACATTGTAATCATTAATGTCTATTGTAAGCTTCCAACTGTTCGCCAGGATGGCACTATGCAAATTACAAACATCACCTTGTTTAATTCTGGTGACAGTTCTCTGAAGTAGTTATTATTAGTGTCACTTACAAAAGACGGCTGTTCAGAGAGATTCAGAAACATGCCTAACATTGCACAGCTAGCATGTGGTAGAATGAGGATTCCAACCAGGTCTAGCTGCCTGGCTCCAGAGCTGACACCCCAGGCTGACTGTGGCTATTCCTATGATATCACTGTATAGTGTCCACTCTTGTTTTCAGGGTGTGTCCTCCAACACCTGTTCCTTACTTCTTCCTCAATAACAGAACTCCACAAAATTTAGGTGAACATGTTGTTACTCAAAGTAAAGACACATTTCCCAGTCTCTCTGCAGCTACGTGGGGCCATATGACTAAGTATTGGGCAGCAGGAGAGAAGATTGAAGCAATGTGTTCAATTTCTGGGAAGTGTCCTTAAAGGGAAGGGATGTGCCCTTCCCCTCCCCTTCGCTCTCTTTCCTTTTCCAGCTGCTTAGAATGCAGATACGATGACAAAAGTTGGAGCCATCATCTTGGGCAACAAGACAGAAACTGCTTATTGAAGATGGCAAAGGAGTATCATAGGAGTCTGGTCACTGACAATTGTGGAGCCATGGTAACAACCCTGGTCTGGCTCTCTAGCATTTAATGTGCAGGATGGATAAATAATGTACTGATCTGGGGTTTTCTGTCACTGAGCTGGATAGAATCCTATCCATTGCACTGGATACCTCCATTCTTTCCCCCATCTCTTCTTACTTAAAGTCATTGTTCTTTTCTGAATTATCTTCTTTTCCTCCCATATATTTCACCCAAATGGATTCAAATTATATTAAACAGATCACCAAAGGGACAGAAGGACAGCCTAGGACCTCTGGAGAAGGCAGGTGTGAGTTGGAGCCAAGCCTGGGCTCTTAAAGGCAACGTTCTTGGGCTTGGTCAGCAGAGAGGGATTAGTTCAAACCCAGTTCTTCCTGCCCACTTAGCCTCCCTGCCCATTTATGAGGCAAAATATGAATCTTGCCAACAAAATATTTCCAAGAAAATAAATTCAAGTCGTCCTGCTTCTCTGATTTCTCTCCTGCCATCATTCCCAGAAAAATGTACATGATGTGGCTGTCATGAAACATCTGTCTCTAATCTCACCCAAAAGTGCCAGGTTCCAGGCAAGATCAGGCCAGACTAGACTGGACTTTCCCCTCTTGTGTGTGTCATCCTTGTTTATCTTCCAGGACATGTCCATCTGAGTATGGCTGCAAAGGGAAATGGTTCTTACATCTCTCATGGGAGTGGTTCAAAGAGTTCCAGGATGGATGAGACCTAAAAGTTGTCTGAATCACTGAATCTTAAAGCTGGAGAAACTACAGAGGTCACTTTGTCCAAAAAAGATGATCTTACAGTTGGAGGAAGCAACCTAGTCAAGGCCAAATAGTTTGTTATTAGAGAACTGAGACCACTAACAATAATAACAACAAGAGAAACATTTAATCAGCTCTTGCTATGTGCCAAACCCTTTGCTAAGTACTTAACATGGACTATATAATTTAATTCTCACAACAACCCAATGAGATAGGTACCCAATCCAGAGTTTCAGAGAAATTAAATAACTTGCCTGATTTTACAAGATTTTTGAGTTAGGATTCAAACCAGAGTATCTTTGTTGCTTGAGGCTGAGCTCTGCTCTTTTTACAGCATCATGCTACCAATTCATTACTTGTGAAAGCAAGACCATGTCACAATCTCCTTCTTCACAAATGAGCCAATCCAGATACCCTGTAGTCTCACAGAGTTGTTGTCATCAAGCTTATTCACAAACAGTGCTGTTGTTGGAACACCCAATGACCTTGACACAGATAATCCCCTCTGTGGAAGTCTAAAATCCACATCTGCAGAAAGGTTGGGCTTCACGTCTAACCACAGGCACCAACCCAAGCAACCACTATCAAGGTTCAGACAAAAGCCATCCCTTAACCCCTAACTAGCTTATTTGGTCCTTCAAGAAGTGTTTATTCAGTCAAATAAAACTGTGTTCAGCATTAGGGATAAAGAATTGAACAAAAGAGATCCGGTGCCTGATTTTAAGGGACATTTCAGTGGGAGAGATGGACAATAAATGCATAATTTCACAAACATTTAGTGGCAATTATGATAAATGCCACAAAGGAAAAGTCCACATGAGTGTATAAAAGCAGCATACCTGGCAAGGAAGTGGGATGTGAGAAGCCTCTGAGAAGGCTCTGAGATGGATAGAAACTTGGTAAATTCAAGAACCTGAAAGAAGCCAGGGTGCTGAAGACATGACTAGGAGTCAGACCATTTAAGGCCTAAGAGGCCATGTTATATTGGACTTGATCCCAGGAGTATGGATGAGCCACTGGAGAGTTTTACACAGGCAAATGATGGAGTCTGATTTGCACTTATAAATAATCATTTTATCTGCTAAATGCAGAAGACATCAATTGGAATGGAGGCAGAGAGGCCTCTTCAAGCTGTCACAGTCACTCAAGGGAGGGGTGGTGAGTTTGCCCAAAGGGGGGGGGGGCAGAAGAGAGACAAGTAGATGCATTTGGGGTAGCAGATAAAATCAACAGGCCCTGCATGTGGGAGTGAAGAGCTCAGAAGAGCAGCCTTACCTAGATACATAGGTTTGGGAGCTGTCATCCTGTAGATGGTATTTGAAGCCATAGAAACGGGTGAGATCTCCAAGAGGGGAAGTAAGAGGAGAAGAAAAAGTGGTCTAGGATCAAAACCTGAGAACTTCTACAATTAAAGATCAGACAGAAGGAAAAAATCCATCAAAGGAGACAGAAAATAAATGACCAGAGAAGCAGGAAGCCAGCCAGGAGTGTGTGGTGTCACAGAAGGCAACGGAATGTTCCAAGAAGGAGGGAATGGTCAGTGGTGTGAACACACCATATGGACGAGAAAAATGAAAAATCTTTCTTCATCCTTGAAGCTTCCAGTTTGGTGACCACATGGAAGTACTGGGAAGATGTCATGACAGGGCAGGACAAGGAAGCTCCTCCCCAACCCTTGCCCCATGCATCTCCTCCAATTCATTTGGCTGTTGCTCTATCCTTTATAATAAACCAGTAAGCCAGGCACTGGTCTAGAGACTTCTACTCAAAGCAGAAGTCCAAAGGCCAAGATGTCAATACCATCTAGAAATATGTCTATTATAGATTGCCTTTAAATCTATGATGGCAGTGCTCCCAAAATGTTGCCACTCGGAGTCATTCAGGGATTGATTAAGGAGGACAAATCAGATGCAGAAGAAGACATGTTCCTATAAAGGTGGTTGAGTATGTCCCAGAGCCAAAAAGCTAAAGGGTAAATTTTGAATCAGATGAGGATGATAATAATGATCATTTTATGAACATTAGTTCTTTAAAAGGAAACATAAGATAATATATTTAGAAATTTTTAAGATTCAAAAAAATAAAAACATTGCAAGCTAAAGTCTATAGTTAAAATATTTTTAAGTATTTCTGTTAATTGAAAAATTTGAAAGAGACCTAGAGAAACTATTGTATAAGAATTTATATTTTTGAATATTAGTTCCTGAAGATGACTTCATTACTAGGGAAACTTCCCAGCTCAAGGACATATATAATAGCATTGGTTCTTATTTTTTAATCTGGTTGACAATACCTGGAAGTGTATTATAAATTTTAGAATGTCATTTTCCTGACATATCTAAATATATATCTTACTGAATGAGGGCTCTGTTTAAATGTCATTCTTGAATAAGGATTAAAATAAATCCACTGTGATACATTGCTGCTTCATGATCAAAGACTATACTATGTCAGTATTTTAATGTGGCTACTTTTAGCAAAATTTGAGTCAAAAAACTTATAAATATTAATCTCTTTATAATTTTAATAATTTCTAGAAATTCTTGATCTCCTGAAGGTAAAATGATCTATGAAAACAGTGTCTAAATTCCGAGCTTGTTACTAAGTATGTGTTCTTTTTCCAATGCTTGTGATAGTATCAGCCATGCAGACTTTGAATCATTAGTCCAAAATGTGAATTAAACAGTCCAAAAAAAATAATGATGCCCATTGTGTAGAGCACATATTACTGAGTTTAGCAAAAGCCATTTCAATAAAGTGGTGAGTATTAAAGCCAAGTTGGAATGAAATCCAGAGTGAATCGGAGGGAAGGGTGTGGGGATGACCATGTCTACAGACCCTCTTTCATTTTAGACTTAGCCTGAATTAACTCTGGCTCACAATCTTTTCAGGGTCACCCTAATTCTCGCCTCAGTCTCATAGGAGGAAGATGTTAGAAGATTGGAACCAAAACCCCCTGGCTCTAGTACAGGCCTGAGACTAAGATAATGATTGAAGAAGTAAAAAAGCACTAAGTCTAAGTTTATATGAACTGGGTCAATATTTTTTAGAACCGTGCAATATTCAATTATCTTATAAATGTTATATGTAGGCTTGGGGAATGGTAATTTTCTAACAAGCTAGGAGTTGACTACAGGGTCAGAATAATAGACATTATCTGATGCTAAGAGAACCGGGACAAGGAGGTGTGAAGGAAGTCAAGGTGTGACTAGTGGAAGCAAAAAGGGTTAATAGAAGGGCCTGCCAAAGACAAGAAGTAATCAAGTAGGAATAAAATGGTCAAGGCTAGAGACTGAGGATCGGGATAGCTGATGACACTTGACCAGATGAAGGTACCAAGGTGGAATCCAGGGTGTGGGATTCAGGAATGTGAAAAACTCGCATCAAGGTTAGGTGGCAGGGCACCTGGGCGGCTCAGTCAGTTAAGCATCCAACTCTTGATTTTGGCTCAGCTCCTGGTCTCAGGGTCATGAGACTGAGCCGCAAGTTTGACTCCACGCTCAGTGCAGAGTCTGCTTGAGATTCTCTCCCTCTCCATCTGCCCCTCCCCCTGCTCACGTTCTCTCGCTCAAATAAAATTAATTAATTAATTAAATGTCAGGTGGCTAGAGTGGGAGGAGTTATCAGACCTCCTTTTAACCATATGGACACAGCCTCAATATTTCTTCCACCCACCCTACGAAGTATCATTAGTCTCATTTTACATAAGATAACTTGCCTTGGGCCATACAGCCAGTGAGTGGCAGACCCAGGATTCAACCCCAGGTGACCTGACCCAGGACTCACTACAATACTCACTCACTGTAATACGTGAGCCCAGCCAACCTACATCTCCTCCTGGTGTGATGTACTATCATTTATAGGTGGAGGCTTCATTGCTCCAGGCCTTCTACTCTAGTTTCTTAATCATACCAAGTTCCATGGTTAGGGGCCACGGGCATAAAGCAATCTTCACGAGGTTACTGCAAAACTCTCTCTGCCCTACTCCTGCTTCCGATCTAGCAAGCTAGCAGAAAGTTCTTCAGTTTAGCTGCCCTGATGAAAAATCTCTCCATTATCTTAAAATCATGTCTCTATGGGAACCGAACACCTAAAGCACCTCCAAAGGCAAACCAGGACTACCAGTTGATTAGATCCTGAAATTAGATCCTGGAAACGCACCCTACCTCCCTAGTTTGTGTGGCTGACAGCAGCATTTTGTCCTGGATGTTTAACTCCCCCAGCTAGTTTAGATTATGCCATGCAGAAGACCAAGGAAGGATAGCAGGTATCCAACACATGTGGTTACAAAACACTGCCAACTGAGCAACTTTTGTCCTCATTCACCATTCCAGACACACAGGATGGCCCCTGGCCTCTGACTGCAAACAACTGACTCAGCACATACTGACAGAACAGAAAGTCACCTCAAACTATGGGTGTGTGTGCATCCAAATGTGTGCATCACTGTGTGTGTTTGAATCTTTGCGTGCATCTGAGAGAGGACTTATAAATGTCCCAACCCTGAATGCTTATTCCATTTTACCTGCTGCTTTTAGGCACATGTTGGAGCACAAGAGAGAAGTGAAGCAAGATGCAAATAAGATCATCCCCCTGTGTCAGGCAACGTGAAACATGATGTTTGGAGACCAGTTCCGTTTGTTTGTATCTTTATTTCAACTGAAGCTCTTCCATTCCCACATGCCCCAGGGATGAACAGCAGAGCCCCTGTGGGGCCTGCTGGGGCTATTTTCCCAGTTGCTAAGCAGTATCAGTCCCATTTCATGCATGGTAAGCTCATGCCAGTGCTGTGGCAGTGACTGTGGGTGATCTGGGATTAGCTTTTACAACAACCAGCAAAAGGGGGAGGGGGTTGTGTGTGTGCAAACAGCACACATGAGCAATGACAAAGTGATGAAGGATGCCTAGAGCCATGAGGAGCAGTAAAAACAACGAGTGCCATTTTAAGGATCTACTCTGTGCCAGGTATTAGGCTAGGCACCTGAGTTCGCTGAAATAGGGAGAACACAAACAGGGGAGGCGGCCACATGAGAACAGATGCCTGCCATTCACTGTTGTATTTGCCTCACATGGTGCCTGGCACATGATATGAGTTGAGAAATTATTATTCAAATAAGTGAGTCACCATATTTGAGGGCAGGAAAGAGCCACCATCTAATCCAATTCTGTCATCTACTATCCGAGACAATCTTTTGGAGAAAATCCATATAAACACCCTTAGTCTATCCCTCAAACACATTTGACTTACATTTAGAAGGCCCACACAGGAAAGCTGCAAATAGAGGAGGCTCTGGCCCTCCGCTCCCCATTGCAGAGGACCAAAACAACCACTGGCGATCAAAAAGAGAAGGTGGGAACCATGCCTGATTGCAAAGATTTGCCTTGGCCTTTCATTCCCAGTCCTACCACCCCCTAGCCCAAGACCTAAGACCTCAGGATCCTAGCCATTCCCCTTTCCCCTTTCTCCTGCTGTTTCTCTTCCAGACCATTGTGATAACACAGCAGCAATGGTTTCTCTTCCTGCAATTGGTTCCTTCCCAAGAGGCTGCCCTGGTCTCTCCCAGCCCCCACCAAGCAGCCCTCCTTCTCCTGCAGGCTCCTCCCCACCACCTGGTTTATCCAACCTCCTCTCCCACAGCCCCCATCCTGCCCGCTGCTCCTGCCAGACCAGGACTCTTTGCACCCGCCACACACATCTTAACCAGACCCAACCATGAGCCTTTGACAAATGTCCCAGTCTTCTCTTAGTCCAACTGCAGTCATTCCTTCTGCCTAAGACCTCCTCCTCCAAGAAGCCATCCTTCCCCATTCTCTTCCAGACTGGTAATCTTATTTTCATTTGGATTTCCAGCAATTTTTTTTTAACTGTGGTAAAATTAACAACATAAAATTTATCATTTTAACTATTTTAAGTGTACAGTTTAATAGCATCAATATATTCACATTCCAGACCCTTTTGTCTTCCTAAAACTGAAACTCCACACCCATTAAATAATAATTCCCCATTTCAGTCCCTGACAACTCCCTCCCCTCAGTCCCTGACAACTACCATTTCTGACTTACAGATTTGACTACTCTGGGTACCTCATATAAGTAGACTCATACAATATTTGTCTTTTTGTGTCTGGCTTATTTCACTTACCGTAATATCTTTAAAGTTTGTTCACATTGTATCACATTTCATATTTTCCTTCCTTTTTAAGGCCAAATAATATTCCATTGTATTTTGTTTATCTGTTCATCTGCTGATGGGCATTTGGATTTTTTCCACCTTTTGGCTATTACAAATAATGCTACTATAAACATTGGTGTACAAATATCTGTTTGAGTTCTTGTTTTCAATCTTTTTGGGTATATACCCAGGAGTGAAGTTGCTGGATCATTCAGTAATTCAATGTTTAATTTTTTGAGGATCTATTATATCATTTTCCACAAGGCTGAACCATTTTACATTCTCATCAGCAAAGCACAAGTGTGCCAATTTCTCTACATCCTTACCACACTTGTTATTTTTGGGTTTTGTTTTGTTTTTATAATAGCTATTCTGGGTGTGAAGAATAGCTCTTCTCTTTTTTTTTCTTTAAGAATAATTATTCTAATGTCATTGTGGCTTTAATTTGCATTTTCCTATGACTAGTGATGATGAGGTCTTTTCATGTGCTTATTAGCTGTATCTTCCCTGGAGAAATCGCTATACAAGTCCTTTAACCATTTTTTAATTGGGTTGTTTTTGTTGTTGTTGACTTATAGGAATTCTTCATATATTCCAGATACAAATCTGTTATCAGATATGTGGTTTGCAAATATTTTCTTCCATTAAGTGGCTTGCTTTTATACTCTGTTGATAGTGTCCATTGGTGCACAAAAGTTTTAAATTTTGATGAAGTCCAATTTATCTGTTTTTTTCTTTTGTTGCATGTGGTTTTGGTATCATCAAAAAAATCATTGCCAAATCTACTGTCATGAAGCTTTTTTCCTGTATATTCTTCTAAGACTTTTATAGTTTTAGCTCTTACATTTAGATTGTTTAAATCCATTTTGAGTTAAATTTCTGTACATGGCATTAGGTAAGGTTCTAATTTCATTCTTTTGCAGTGGATGTCCAGTTTCCCCGACACCGTTTGTTGAAAAGACCATCCTTTCCTCTTCGAGTGGTCTTGGTACTACTGTTTAGAATCATATGACCATATACGCAAGGGTTTATATCTGGGTTCTCTGTTCTATTCCACTGGTTTATAGGTCTGTCTTAATGCCCATACTGTATTGTTTTGATTACCATAGATTTGTAGTAAGTTTTGAAATCAAGTAGGGTGAGACCTTCAACTGTTCTTTTTTTTTTTTTAAGATTTTATTTATTTATTTATTTGGGGAGGTACACAAGAGAGAGCACAAGCAGGGGGAATGGCAGAGGGAGAAGAAGCAGGCTCCCCCCTGGGCAGAGATCCCACCACGTGGCTCTATCCCAGGACACTGAGATAATGACCTGAGCCAAAGGCAGACACTTAACTGGCTGAGCCACCCAGGCACCGCTCAACTGTTCTTTTTCAAGATTTTTTTTTTCTTTTTTTGGCCATTTGTACTCCCTTGAGATTATATATGAATTTTGGGAGGGATTTTTTTCCTATTTCTGCAACAACAAAAAATTGATATTTTGATAGCTACTGCATTTAATATGTAGATCACTTTTGGTAGTACCTGGGAAGTTTTAAAAATATTTTCTTAAGGTTATTGGTTGTTTTTGTGTTTAAAGTCTTCTTTAGCCACCGAAATGATATTTTTCTGATTATTAGAACTGTGTCTTCTGTCTTTTCTATCTCTCCTTGTGTCCAAAACAATACTGAAGACACTAAGCTATAGACAAAAAGATGAATTATTATTTCTCTAAATAGATTTCTTTAAGGGGAAAACTAGGAACTATTAACTAATTACCCCCAAATTTTCTTCTGGGTTTGGATTTTTCTACTGAATGACTTGGAGCTGACCAAGAAAATAAGAGGGGCTACCAATCCCTGTCCTATATGGAAGACATACACTCCTTTTCTGGATCACCACTTAAAGCTGATACACTGACTGCAGGCCACACCAGAGAAACCAACACCTCTTCCTTCCCCGATAATTCTAGTTAGTCTACTATTTGGACATGACTGTTCATAAGAAACTGGAACAGAGAGCCACCTGGGTGGCTCAGTTGGTTAAATGTCCCACTCTTAATTTCAGCTCAGGTCATGATCTCAGGGTCATGAGATTAAGCCCTGCATTGGGCTCTGCTCTGGGCATGGAGCCTACTTAAGATTCTCTCTCTCCCTCTCCCTCTGCCTCTTCCAACTGCTCCCTATCCCCCAACCCTGCTCCCTCTCTCTCTCTCTAAAACAAAAGGAACCTGAACAGAAGGTGATTTCTAGACTGAGGTTGCCTGTGTTGATGTTACAATTGTCATGTTATGGGGGTAATTGTAATTAAATAACACTTATTCAGAGTTTGCTATATTTCAAATGCTAAGCAATAAGTATGTTTTACATGCATTATCTTAATGCTCAGGGACAATCAGGGCCAAGAAAGGAAAAAGGTTTCCTTTTTTTGTAGAAAGGAAAAAGGCTTGGTATCTAATTCTCAAGTGAGTGGGAGACCTCAGAGAAAAAAGTCTAGGTAGAGTGTATTTTAACATACAGTGAGTGAAATGCTAGTTATATACAAAATTGAAGTAATCACACATTAGAAGGGTATTTTCAGTTTGCATTTACTTTGAGTTTGGGTTCTATCTGTAATAGGACCATAGTGCTGGCCTCTAAAGAACCAACAATGAAGTCCTTCTAAACAGAGCTCTGCAGAACTGAAAATATACAACACAAGTAAAGGACAAGACTTGGTCCCAGCAAACTCACCCACCAGAAAGGGCAGGCTTGGTTCCAAGAGTCAAGGCAAGAAAACCTTCCTACACCATGGCTCACACTATGAGCTGAGTCCTCCCAGACCAATGGAAATTTCTGGCCACTGGTGGGGAGTGTTGACAAGTTAATTACTAAGCCTATATAGTCTGCAGTGACTGCTGGGATGTCCATAAGAATCATGTGGTGCCAGATGTTGCTGTTGCACTGAGTGATGTGTCAGATGTGTCAGGCATTAGGACTGTGCCGATTTGTTGCCCCAGCAACCAACAACTGAGATTAAACAGTAGTTTCCCTTGAAATTAGTTGGCATCATATAGACTGAACAATTGATTGGTTGGGTACATTTTTAGTTTTTCATGATGTTTTGGTCCTTGTATGACCTAGTGTTGAGATCTTAATGGAGCAAGGATGAAGAACCTCGATAGTAAGCTGTTGCCACCTATAAAACCTGAGCTTCCTGAAACCTCTTTTTGTGTTTTCTACCATATCTTTATTCGGTGAGCCACCTGTTCCTCTCTCAGAATTCCCCATTCCTCACCAGCATTTCCTGATTAATACAATCTGCCAGATCTCCTTTGTGTATCCTCCCTTCAGCCCTGAAAACATTATGCATTCTTTTTTTTTAACATTCTTAGTTTATTGATCCTCTCATGAAAAATCTGCACAACCACCACAGATAAAGCCACTGCAGCAACTTTACTCCTTCTGTTGTCCAATCTCCACCTCACTTCTTTTTTGCCAGCACCAACGTTGGCTTTTGCAGTCCCCCTGACTTTCTTCATTCTGTTCTTGCATTCCTTTCGGTGTTTTCTTGATGTCTTTTTCTTCTCATACAGGCCATGTCTTGCAAGTCTGTGTTTGGGTTCATTTTTCTTTGCATAATCCAAGGAATCATAAATCATGCCAAAGCCGGTTGTCTTGCCACCACCAAATGGGTTCTGAATCCAAACACAAATATGACATCTGGTGTGGTCTTGTACATTTTGACTAGTTTTTCCTGAATTTCTGTCTTAGGTACCATTGCCTTCCCAGGGTGAAGAACATCAATGACCATCTGTTTCCGCTGAAGTAGTCGGTTAGTCATGAACTTCCTGGTCCGGATAGTTACTGTGTCGTTCATGATGGCGGCGAGGCTTCAAGCAGCCGGGGAGGAAAAGAACATTATGCATTCTTTTAATTTGGTCTGATCCCCATATAAATCAAGTCAGGTGGCCCACAACTCCTAGACTGAACCCCTAAGTCCAACCAGCCAAGGGGCCGAATATATGCAAAGAGCTCCAAAGTGGATAGAAGATGAATTTACTCAATCTAATTTCACTACTGAGAAGTAACTTGTAGTGAATGCACTAGTAACATCGGTCTCTAGTGTCATTTTTGATAACTGAGGCAAATATTTACATGCTTCTGGTCTTATTTGAACTGCTTATTTGTCTTTGTGGTATGTGTCATAATCCTTCAATGGCTTCTTCCTGCCAAGAATACAAAGTGCAAACTCCTTACATCAGCAGTCAAGGGTCTCCAAAGTACTCCCTGGCCGATACTCTCCAGTCTAGCCTGGCTCATTTCCTTCAAGCATACCCACACATTTCTTCCTCTGTATCTTTGCCTATCACACTTTCTGCCACTGTAATGGCCCCTATGCCTCACCAAGTTCCCACCAGCTGCCAAGTTTTGGGTCAAGTCAAAGCAACTGAAAGGATAAAAAGTTAAATTTCAGGATATTTCCCAGAACCAAAGTTAAAGGATAGAAAATAGGAGAGGAAAGATAAGAAGTTAGAGGATGAATCCAGACAGACCTATATCCAACTTCCAGTAGACGGAAGATATAAAATCAAAAGGAGGAAGTAATTAAAGAAATAATACAAGAAAGTTTTCCCAAACTAAAATGAGTTCCTAGATTGAAAGAGCCCACCAAATTATAGAAAAATAAGATCCACATAAAGATATATTACTATAAGGATGCCTGGGTGGCTCAGTCGTTAAGCACCTGCCTTCAGCTCAGGTCATGATCCCAGGGTCCTGGGATGGAGTCCTGTGTCAGGCTCCCTGCTCAGTGGGGAGCCTGCTTCTCCCTCTCCCTCTGCTGCTCCCCCTGCTTGTGCTCTTTCTCTCGCTGTCTCTGTCAAATAATAAATAAATAAATAAATAAATAAATAAATAAATAAATAAATAAATAAAATCTTAAAAAAAAGATATATTACTATAAAATTTCAGAATGGGCAAATTAATGAGGAGATCCTAAAAGCTTCCAGAGAAAGAGGGAAAAAAAACCCATAAAGAATCAGGAATCAGAATTGCTTGGACTTTCCAAGCACAATAATAGAAGCTAAAATACAGTGGAACAATGCCTTCAAAATTATGTGCAGAAATCCTTTCCAAGTAGAATGCAAAAGCAGCCAAACTTTCAGTCAAGTGTGAGAGTAGAATAAAGACATTTTTAAAAATTTGTCTTCCTTGTACCCTTTATCTCCCATGTACCCTTCTCAAGAACCTACTGCTCCACCAAAAAAGAGTGAGGGAGGGAGAAAATAAAGCAAGAAAGAGGAAGATGCAGTATTTGGAAAATAGGGGATTTAAATCAGAGGAGAGCATGATGGCAGGGTATGATAGTAGAGGGAATCCCAGGGAGAACTGTGCAGCAGGCCTGGAGAGGAACCTGTATAGTCAGAGCAAGGTGGGGAAGGGCAGCCACTGAAAAGGGCCTTAAAGGGGTTAGGGTGTAGACCAATAATCTGCTTGATCGTTTTGACCCTGCTGAGAGGAGTTTTATGATTCTGTAAGAGTTTGAGGAAAAATTTTGATAGATTCATAGAAAACTTGAAAAATCACTCCAGGAAAAAAAAATGTATAAAACAAAGAAATGTAATTATATTTTCTGGCTCAACTATTAATAATGTTTATATAACCATAATCATGTAAAAATGTAGTATTGGCTTAAGCAAAATTGTGACATAATTGTGGAATGTAGAAAGGGAAACTTTATGTATATTGCAGGGACAGAGAACTAAACTATGCTAACTATGTGCACTAACTATTGTGAGAGACCTAAAATTTTCATCTCCCATGTAGGAGGCCAATACATGATGTCTTAAATGAAAAAAAAAATCCAGCTATAGTGAGCAAATTACTTAGAAACATAAAAGTAAAGCACAATGAAAAAGCCAAGGGTTGCAAATGACACACACTCTCAGGGATGGAGAGAGGTGGGACTTGGATCTGCTTTCTGTTATCAGCCCTATCACACTACTTGACTCTTTGTTATATTCATGTATTACTTGGATTAAAAAATTAATAGGGCAAGAACAAGAGGGAAAACAAATGGCATAGTGAGAATAGGTCTTCATGCCATGAAGCCTTAGAGATAAAGAAGTAGAGGGACCTTAGATTCATTAGTTGGTGGAGCTTCATTTGAAAATGGAACAGAGATAGGTGTGATAGACCAGGTGGACTTTGAAATCAAGCAAGTAGTGACAACAGCAAAGACAATAAAGTCCCATATACTTGGGAGGAGGTATAAGAAATACCTGCCCAGAAACGATGTGCCACTCAGTACAGGTGACTTAAAGCTTTTTCTACCTGGCCAGGCGGAAAGCATGTGTCATAAAATCGGAAAGGTGGGACATTAGAGTAGAGGAGCAAACACAAAGCCCTCTGAATATGTCCATCATCTTCTACCTGGCAAATGTATTCACAACATCCCATTAAACCCCCAAGGAAGGGAAATACTCAAGCTTTACAAGCCCAATGACTACTGGGGATAATTTCAGCCATATTGAAGGTCATTGCCTGTTAGCAGACTGTTCTTAATTTAGTGAACATGAAAATTTTTTGTAAAAAACTTTCATAGGTTTACTCTGACTGAAGTCTCCAACAAAATCTCCCCTTAAGATTTCATGTTTGTCACTGCAAATGCACTTACAAAGGAGTTTTCCGAAAAAAGACCATAGACACCCAGTGCTATTCATACCTTCATGTTGTTCCTAAAGCCTGAAATTCCTTCTCTCCTACTTCCACTTTCATCTGGCTAACTGGGCCCATTATTAAGACTTCTCAGACATCATTTTCCTGCAGGAAGTCTTCTTGGGCCTCTTCCTATATTCTATTCCCCAGCCAAGGTGGATAAGATGGTTTTCCTCTGTGCTCCCAGAATGTGTTGTGTAGAGCTCCACTTTAAACTTAGTCCATTGAGGGTGCCTGGCTGACTCAGTTGGTTAAGCAACTGCCTTCCACTCAGGTCATGATCCTGGGATCGAGTCCCACATCAGGTTCCTGGCTCAGCAGGGAGCCTGCTTCTCCCTCTGGCCCTCTCCCCTCTCATGCTGTTTCTCTCTCTCTCTTTTTCTCGCTCTTAAATAAATAAATAAATAAATAAATAAATAAATAAATAAATAAAAATTTAGTCCATTGAAACAGATTTATCCCATGGCCATCTGTCTCCTCCAGTGAATGGGAAGATCATCTGTCTGTGTCATCTGTCTCCCCTATAGGACTATAAATCTCTGAGGTATGTAGCCATATTTGATTATCTCTGGGTTTCTATAAGCACCAGCACCAAATTGGACGAGTGTAGAAAGTGGCAGTCACAGATGGCGGTAAGGTAAGACCTAAAGAATGAGTGTTGCTCCCTAAATAAAGAGCAAATTAGAAGAGGAGTTTTCCGGTGGATACAAATGGTTTAGCAAGCAAAGGCCTGGCTAGATTTAAGGCTTTATCTATGCGACCAGTTGGTGCCCTTGTGCAGGGTGTAAGCTACACAACTTTATGCAATGTCAGTGCTTACCAGCTGTGTGACCTTCATTATAGACTCTCAATGTCTGCTTTCTCTTCAGTTAAGTGCAGAGGAAAGTAAACCTCATCTGGTAAGTTTGTTTGGATAATCTTATCCAATCTTATTCAAAACTAATCTTATCAGAAGTATTGCATGAAAAATACTTTGCTAAGTGCCTGGTACAGAGTAAGTGCTTCATAACTTGTAGAAGTTAATGGGATTATTGTTTATAACAAGATATCAGGGAGCTATTGGGGCCTTTTAAGCAAAATAATGACATTTTTGTGTTTGACAAAGGTTGTTCCAGTAGCGGCATGGTGGATAGACTGAATGGGAAGAAGGCAGAGACAGAGAAAGGAGTTGGAGGCCTTATTCCAATGACCTGATGAGAGATAGAGGGCCCGAGTCAAAGTAGAGCAGACATGAGGGGTGGAGCAGCAGAAACATGTTCTCTGTACATCCTTTGGCGTTCTGTCCCCTGCTGTGCAGTTCTGCCTCCCTCCCTGTCAAGCTTACCCAGGAAATCATCAGGAACCTGTGCAGAGATCCCTGCTCTGAGGACTGATGCCAAAGCAATTAAGCATGTAACAATGCATTAAAATAGAAGAGATGGTCAGAGAAGAGGAAAAATACTGTAACCCTCCTCAAGGGACTCAGAAGGCCCTTAACATGCATCCATAATCCCCCGGAAACTTCTGCGATCCAAATGTCCAAATGAGAAGGTTTAAATGAAAATGAAACCCCATACAAGACACACGTGCTCACAGACACACGTATATGTTTTTAAGATGAGTGCCAGACTAAGGGAGCCCAGGCCAGCTGAAGAATGTTTTCCAGACCCCCGGTACCAGAGCTCTTATCCGCTGGAGTGCAGGCTGGGAGTGGGATGTGGAACAGCAGAGGAGGGGCCCTATGCCTGATGGCCTCTCTCTAGATACTGAGCTCATGGGTTCATTCCAGATTGGAAACACATGCGCTATCAGGCAAGGCAGGAACCAGAAATCAACAACATATAAAAATATTTCCTTCCACAGACACTTTTCCCTCCACGGTCTTGCCCCTCCTCCCCAACCTCCCTTCACTTCTTTATTGGCAATAGGGCTTGCTGGGGAGGGACAGGCTCTTGTGCCCCATAAATAATAATATGAGTGGAGGCTTTACATATGGTTTGTGTCTCTATTTCTGAGTCATTCTGAATGCACCTGAAATTGTAACAGCCAAGGGAGAGATTTCCAATGGCACATAAAGCCTGCTTTGAGAAATGTGTAAAGAGGGCTTCTCTTTCTTCTTATTTCAGTGTTTTGTTTTGTTTTTTCTACTAGTGCCATATGGTGGTGGCACCATGTCAACACTTATAGTCAGAACTTGGAGGGAAATCCACCTCCAAAAGCATGTACCAGAGCAGAAGTGTCTTTTGAGCAAGGGCTTTCAACCTAGAGCGCACAGATGGTGTCAAGGGATACATGAGCATCCTCACTCCTAAAATGTTGCATTGTGCTGGTTCACATCTGTGTGCACACATGGATTTTTCTAGGGAGAAAGCCCACGTATTGTCAAATTCTCAACAGAATCTATTACCACTTAGAATTACTAACTTAGCTGTTAACCAGCCCAGTGACCTTCATTCTCATCTCAAGTTTGAATCCCCTACTTATTGTTTCATTCATGCACTAATCCAATTTATGCTTGAACACCTCCAGTGATGAAAACCTGACAGAATAGCCTAATAATTGAGAACAGAGGCATTGGACCTAGTCCTCCAAAGCAGGTGTTCAAAGCCTGGTGCTGCCACTTTCTAACTGTGACTTTGGGCTAGATGTTTAGCTTAGCTTGTCCTCATTTTCATCATCTATATGTATGGATTATAATACTTCTTAGGTATTTTGAGATTAAATGAGATAATGTTTGCACAACCTTTAGCACAGCACATGGGAACATTGTAAGTGTACAAGTGCCACTGCTATTGCTATCATCATCATCTTTATCATTATTATCATAGAGACAACTCACTACTCTCTGGGAAAAATGGTAATCTTTTCTGTTTTTCTTCCCTAATAAAATTCTTCTTCCTTATGTTCAACCAAAATATTCTTCCCTGCAGCTTCTGGTCATTGGTCTTCCTTGACACTTGGTCATGCAGAACAAGAGAAGGAACTCAAATGTAGTCTGTCCCATCATTCAATAGTAGCATTCCAGGAAAACTTGCATTCTAATATAATGCATTATAGTAATTATTCAATGAGACTATTAAAGCTAGAGAGCTTTAGACTCAAGATAACAAAATAGAATGTTTTACTTGTTTCATGAAGATATTTTGACAATAACCTTTCTTTATAGCTTTACATGGAGAGTTTTAAAACTTAAACATCCTTGAGCAATTCTAGTGTCTGGCTATACTTACATTTCATGCAAAAGATCTCTCCCTTTCCTATCATTACCAGCACTATAATTAATACAGTATTCCTTACAAATTCTTCTAACCCCTTACCTCCCACTGTTATGATAGACAAGGTCTCTTAGGCAACATCAGCATGTTACACCCAACAGCTTATGTCCTCCCAGAGCAGAGCTAGTTCCTGATCCTGATGCACTGGTTTATTCCTGATTCTGTAATCTCCATGAGAACCAGAACAATGGCAGGGATAACTGTTCTCCCTTGAGTTCCCAGCAACTACCACGGTGTCTGGCTCCTGTTAGAAACTTAAAAGATAGGGGCGCCTGGGTGGCTCAGTCTGTTAAGCTTCTGCCTTCAGCTCAGGTCATGACCTCAGGGTCCTGGGATCGAGCCCTGTGTGTCTGCTTCTCCTTCTGCCTCTGTCCCTCCCCACTGCTTGTGCTTTCTTTCACTATCTCTCTCTCTCAAATAAATAAATAAAATCTTTCTAAAAAAACTTAAAAGACATTTGTTGAATGAATGAATAGTAAGTAAATGAGTGAATGAATGAACAACGAACCAACTTATAAGCAAAGTAGCTTGTGCAAAGTAAATTATGTTCCTTTATTAACCCACTATGTCATATCCAATTTGCATTATAAAAATTCATGTTTTCATAGCTTTTATAATTAAAGTGCAATGAAGACAGATTTCATGTTTTCTCACTCCTGAAATCACTTCTTTTCTTGGATAAATACCCACAGATCTTTAAATCATTCCTTCTGTTATATGCTTTTATATCCTTTCAGTCATCCTCATTCTTGTTTTTGGACATTGAAGATATTATTCCTAGGGAATAGATCTAAAGATCTAAGGACCCCTATGTCAGGGTCCTTAACTTGGTCTTTGCCAGCTATCCAGAGTTTGCCTGATGCCCTTCTCCTTGGGGAGAGTCAGTGGCTTCGGAGTTGGAAGTCTCATGACTACCCCTTGGGAGTTGGAAGTTTAAAGGAGAATATTGAAGAGCCATTTTAGACCACTGAGCTCAATTCTTCTTTACGTTTAAAGGATCTTTAAGAGTGGGTACACGGGGCTGTGTCATAGCAGAAGTGAAACTTCCCCATGTGACCAAATCATATGATTCAAGGGATCAGAAGGAAGATTTTAATTCTCTGATCATGGTGGTGCCCAAGATAATAAGATTGGAGCAAGCTTGACTATTGCCACCATCCTTCTGGGCAGGTAACTGGTAAAGCCCTAGAAACCAGTCACTTAAAGACATCCTCTTATAGTACCTACCATGCTTTAGGTACTCTACTGGGCCAAAAGAGTCTCTACTTCAATAAGATGTGAAACAAATACTGAGACAAGCAGAAAATAATACAGTGACACAAATAAACAATTGGTAAAAAAAAAAATTGCACGAACAAAAATCTATTTAAAACTTCATCCTCAATGCCAGCAAAGACATTAAAACTAAAACTTCAGTGAGATGCCAGTTTTCTTAATAGTTAAAATCTACAAAGATTTAAAAAGAAAAAGAAGTTCCTGAGCCAATGAACATGCAGAGTCAAGCATTCCCCACACACCACTGGTGGAAGGAAAAGTAGATCAGTGGAGCCTTTCCAGAGAGCAATTTGGCAGTTATTTGCAAAAGTTTTAAGGTGCTCATCCTTTGACATGGGACTCCCACTTGTAGAAAATATATCCTCAGGAAATTATCAGGGACATACACAAAGATATATGTGCAAAAATCTTCATTGCAGCATAATTCATAATAAAAAGTAGGAAACTTAAATATCTAATGTTGGGGGAATTTATTAAACTGCAATATATCTATCTGATTGAATACTATACCTAGAATACTTCTGTCAAAAATGAATTTTAACCAGGAAAACGTTTGCAGTTTATTCATAAGTGCAAAAACAAAAGGAAAAAAAAAAGGCAAAGCAGACTACACTCAACAGTATACATAACTTCTGAGCTAGTTAACTTCTAGTTTCTTTTAGATCTTAATTCATTCATCTCAATCTCCTGAGCACATCTGTTCTCTTTGTCTTATGCCCTCATAGCTCCATGTACCCCTCCTTCTTTACAGTGTCAACTACATATGTAGAGCTGTATCTAGCAGTTATTTGTGTGATTCTTTGGTGAATATCTGACTGTCCAACTAGACGATAGCCGAATGAGAGTAGAGCCTGTGCCTGGCACATATGAAAGTGCTTGATATATTTTGAAAGAATTACATACAAACCTGTATATATATATACACATAGAAAGGGGACTGGAAATACTATTCATATTTTGATAATGGAATTTCTAGGACTAGTAGGATTGGAAAAATTTTCTTCCAAGTCTGCCAACTTAAGTATATACTTCAGCCATTTAAAAAAGAATGAATGTTATAGGAAAAATAAGTTTGCAAAATCAGTGTGGTGAGGGACGTCTGTCCACAGATGATATGCCTTGAGCCCTGAGATATATCTGCATCACTGGACATAGGCAAGCAGGAGTGGGGCAAGAAGCAGGGATTGTCTTGATAGTATCTAGCAGGGAAGAGATTGTGGAGGAGAAAAGGAGACTCCAACAGCTGAGAGAAGCAGAGAAGACAAAGTTCAGGGGCTCCAGGGGCAGAAGAAGGGGACAATATGTGCTGCCATTCCTTGTTGCTGAGGGAAAGGAATTAGGCCAGAAGTGGTGAGATGTATGATTGGAGAGATAGATAATGGAGAGACACGTACACCAGGGTGGAGCCTGTAGTCAAAGGAGAAGTCATGGGGTAGGGGGTCATGTGCTTGGTTTAAGTTTAAAGAGATCACTCTGATGGCTCTATGGAGAGTGAACAGGAGAGGGAGAGATCTGAAAAGGCAGGGTCAGTGTTGAGGCTGTTTCTCTCATCTGGGCAGACAAGATGAGCATCTAAAAATAAAACTGTGACTATAGGGATGAACTAGAAAGGAATGTTCAAGAACGACTGAGAAAACAAAAACAGGAAGAATTGATAACTGAATCAGAGGGAACAAGCATGAAAGATAATATCAGACTTCTGTCTGAGTGACTATATGGCTATACCAACCAATGAGGATTCCAGGTATATTTTAGAAAAAGAGGACATCCATATCAGATTTGTTGAATTTGAAGCTTAGAAGAGAAGTCTGGGCTAGAAATTTAGACTTGAGAGTCTTCTACAGATAATGACGATTAAAACTTTGCCAGTGGATAAAATCACCCCCAGAGAGTGTTAGGGTGAGAAGGGAAGCTGGTCAAGCATGAGAACCTACAAAGCACGAATAGTCAAGGGGGAGGCAGAAGAAAAGGAACTCTGTGAGGAAAAGAGAACACATGTTCAGATATATGGAGCAAAAGCCAAGGGAATAAGGATTTTGGAAAAGAAAGTGATAGGGATGAGCAGATACAGCAGAACTCTAGTAAAATCTGCTGGAAAAAAGTCCTGCAGAGTTGCAACTGGGGAGTTGAACAGTGACCAGAGTGAGAGCAATTCCAGCAGAAGGCACATAAGAAGCCAGGCTTTGGGGTTTAAAAGACAAATGGATTGTGCAGAGTGAGAGTCTGAATGCAGACAACTTTTCCAAAAAGTTAATGAAAAGAGAAGGATTTGCTGGGAGCTGGACTGGGAGAGGACAGAATGAAGTGAGGATGGGTCTCAAGTCAAAGCTGGGAAGGGGAGAGTGTTGAAAATAAAAGAGAGAGAAATGATGGAGAACAAACTTCCAAAAGAGTCAGGAGAGCAAGAGACAAGGACACAACCCATGGGTTAGCCTGTGGAGAACAAGGAGTATTTCATCTCTGTGCCCTGCACTGATATGTCACCACGCTGTCCTCAGTGTGTAAGATTTATCTGTATTGCAATTCATCATGCATACTATAACTGCCAATATCTTCTAGACATATTGCTGAGTGGGAAGTTTGGAAGGGTTGGGTTTGTACATAAAGAGCTCTATACAACTTCCTGTAAATAGGAAGAGACACTGAGTATGGTGTAAAGCCAGGGCAAAAGGATCACGTAGTTCCTGAAACATCCTAGAGCTTTTCAAGACTCTATAAGAGAGTTCAGTCGGGACTGAAAACATTCAAATGGCAACCAGGTGCTAAAGGAGCACAATGAATAGCATGCTATTCAGAGTTCTAATGAGCCCAGTGGGGAGTGTGTAACTTAGCTATTCTCAAAGGCTTTTCTGACCCAGGTCCTTCTCTACTTCAAGTTTCCTGAATTATTCCATATTTGTCACGGTTTTCTCAACACTCACCATTCTGCTCCCTTTGACCATAGTCCTCTGGTTGTCAACATCCAGTTTCAGGTAGAATTGATATGATTTTTTAGGTGGGTATGACCAGCACCATGGACAATAGTGTACCATTTCTCCTGCTCTGGACACTAATCCTGCTTTTAATGCAACCTAAAAATCCACCCTCTATTTTGTTCATTATTTCATAATGTCACCTTATTTTAAGTGCAGCCAACCAAATTGCAAGCTGTTTCCAAACCCAGCTCTTTACCACCTTGTATTTATATAATTCTTTTTAACCTCAAGTCGGGACTTGACATTTTACCCAGTTGAATTTCATCTTACTGACTTTGGCCCATAACTCAAGTCTTTTGATATTATTTTGAAATACCTCCCAGTTCTGGCCATGTCATATTTAACACTTTTATCAGCCGATTATATGAAGACATAAAAGACATACATATCAAGCTTGTGGGTAACACAGGAAGTCCTGTATCCCCAGAGGTCTCCCTTTGGAATGGCTCTAAAGCATTAATCAGCACATAAAAGAACAAGAGAATGCCTCCCTTACTAAAACACAATAAAAAACTTGCCAAGCTTTTTAGAGGAAAGCTCCAGAAATATTTCTGGCTAAAGGTGCACACTTCCCTAACTCTTGAGTTCAGAGCACTGAGGGCCAGACAGACCTGCACTAGGGTCCCAGCTGTGGGATAGTTACTCTGTTTTTCTAAGCCTCAATTTTCTTATTTAGTAATGGAAGTCATAAAAGCAAGCACCTAATAATTTACCTACGGCTACCTAATAACCATTGCCTATCCAAGACATTCCCATATCCACACACCCAAAATACACCATGATTCACTCAATCTAGAGAGACCCTTTTCCACACATAGGGAGACACCTTCACCTGTGACAGATCTAAAATCTAATAATGCTTCTTTGATAGAGTGATAAAAATATACACAGAAGAATTAGCCTACTCATGGTAACAGGAAGTTCCTTTCTTGTGTACTCCTTGGCTAATATTCAACCATATAATGGTGTTCAACTATTATAAATTCATTTGCTGATAGTTTTATATGTTCAGTAAATACTTACTTCCTTTTTCTCTTTCTCTTTTTTTTTTTTTAAGATTTTATTTATTTATTTGAGAGAGAGAGAATGAGAGAGACAGAGAGCATGAGAGGGAAGAGGGTCAGAGAGAGAAGCAGACTCCCTGCTGAGCAGGGAGCCCAATGTGGGACTCGATCCCGGGACTCCAGGATCATGACCTGAGCAGAAGGCAGTCGCTTAAGCAACTGAGCCACCCAGGCGCCCCCTCTTTCTCTTTTTGTAAGGACTCCTCTTCTACCAGGATCAGGAACAGGCAAAACCAGTGGTAGTTGGAGGGTGGACTCTCACCAGACTACCTAGGTTTAAATCATAGCTCTGCCACTTATTAGTTGTGTGACCTTGCAGGGATTATCTTTTCTGTGTCTGGATTTCTTCATTTGTAAAGTGTGGTTAATAATAATAGGCTTATCATGGGGCGCCTGCATGGCTCAGTCATTAAGCGTCTGCCTTTGGCTCAGGTCATGATCCCAGGGTCCTGGGATCGAGCCCCACGTCTGGCTCTCTGCTCAGCGGAGAGCCTGCTTCTCCCTCTCCCTCTGCTTGCCTCTCTGCCTACTTGTGCTCTCTCTCTGTCAAATAAATAAATAAAATTAAAAAAAATAATAGGCTTATCATGAGGTTTGTGAGTGAACATACGTAAAGATCTTGAAATAGTGACCGCCACATTTATTTCTTGACACACATCTCTACTTAGTCTATTCTCTTTACCTAAAATGTGAACCTTCCTCCTTTCTTCTAATCTGTGTTGCCACTTTCCAGCCAGCCCCAGAAGTCAGCACCAAGAAGTTTCCCTTTCTTAATTCCCTCCTGACAGATAATTCTTTTATGATCTTCAACACACCATTTAAATCTTAGGGTCACTACCATATTTAACCTATTTACATACACCATTGATTATAAAATAAATCATCAACTTGTTTTTCAAAGAGAAAAATAAAAGACTCACTACCACAATAAATATATGCACTGTTTGTCCACATCCAATTTTCAAAGCCTAAATATAAACATATGTTTTAAAGTGACTATAGTTAATAATACTGTATTATGTATTTGAAAGTTGCCAAGAGAGTTAATATTAAAAGTTCTCATCACAGGAAAAAATTCTAACTATGTATGGTGATGAATGTTAACTAGACTTATTGTGGTGGTCATTTCACAATATATACAAATAGCAAATCATTATGTTGTACACCTGAAACTAAATATAATGTGTCTTAATTATATACCAATATTAAATAATTAAGTAAATATTAATATGTTAGACTCATATATATGACAAGTGAGAGGTGATGGGGATAATAGAACTCTCTCACATAAGCACCATTGGCCATCTTGCAAAGACCTTGGATGCCATTAATCCTATATAGCTCTGCTCCTGACTTTATGTTATTAGTACCACAAATTACATCTTTAAACACTGCCCAAAAATATAAATTTATAATTCTTTTTTATGTAGTTGTCTTTCAAATGTTGTAGAAAATAAAAAGAACTTACAAGCCCAAATTATAATACTGGCTTTTATGCTTATCCATGCATTTAAATTTACAGGGGATTTGTATTTCTTTATACAGCTTCAAATTGCAATCTAGCATCCTTTCATATCAGCCTCGAGAACTCCCTTTAGCATTTCTTGTAGAGCAGATCAGTCATAATAAAATCTTTCAGCTTTTGTTTATCTAGGACTGTCTTAATTTACCCTTCATTTTTGGAGGGTAGTTTTGCAAGATACAGAATTCTTTTGTTTTAAAGATTTTTATTTATTTATTTGACAGAGAGACAGATAACAAGAGTAGGAACACAAGCAAGGGGAGTGGAAGAGGAAGAAGGCTTCCTGCCAAGCAGGGAGCCCAATGTGGGACTTGATCCCAGGACCCTGGGATCATGACCTGAGCGGAAGGCAGACACTTAACAACTGAGCCACCCAGGCGCCCTAGATACAGAATTCTTAATTGACAGTGCTTTTTTTCTTTCAGCATTTTAAATATATCATCCCACTGTCTTCTGGCCTCCAAAGTTTCTGATGAGAATTTGGTTAATAATCTCACTGAGAATACCTTGCTCATGATGACTTGTTTATCTCTTGCTGCTTCCAAGATTCTCTCTTTGTCTTGTAATTTCAACAAGTTGATTATAATGTGTCTTAATGTGGATCTCTGAGTTTATCCTACTTGGAGTTAATTGAACTTCTTGGATTTGTAGATTTATGTCCTTCATCAAATTTGAGACGTTTTCAGCCATTAATTCTTCAAATAATCTTTTGCTCCTTTCTCTCTTTTCTCCATCTGGAACACCTTTAACAAATATGTTGGTCCACTTGATGGTTCCACAATCCCTTAGGTTATGTTCACTTTTCTTCTTTCCTTTTTCTTTCTGCTGATAATAATTTTAATCATCCTACTTTCTTTATTGTTTCTTTTGCATATTCAAATCTGCTGTTGAAATCCCTAGTTGTGCGTTTTTAATTTCAGAATTTCTGTTTGGTTCCTTTATATAATTTTTATATCGCTAATATTCTTATTGTGTTTTTTTTACATTATTTTCCTGATTTCCTAGTGTTTGTTCATGTTTTAGCTCTTTAGCTTTTTGGATCTTTGAGTATATATGAGAGTCAATCTTTGTATCATGGGTGTGTATTTGTCTTTCCAGTTCAGCTGTAAGCTACTTAAAAACAGTGACTATATCATATATCCATACTTAATATGCTATGTCCTTAACATCATATAATGGAAAGAACCTAGTGCCCTATATATTGCCCAAATATTTATTGTATTTAATCTATGATAGTGAACAAAATCTTTTCTAAATGGTACATACATGTTCATCTTTCTAGTTAAGTGTTTCCTCTGTGCCAAAATTTGAGATCAAACCCAAGCTAACCAAAACTCACATTTGTTTTTGACTCTAACCCAGCATTGTTTTGGCACTACTACTGACAACTTCAAGTTGCCCCTGCTTTAGGCTTACTTCTGCATTCCATCTTGACTAGCTAGAAAGACAGATTAGGGAAAACTCAGTTCTATGAGCAATAGATAATTTACTTTAGAACACTCAGACTTCCTCCATTTCCTAGTAGTCCAGCTTTCAAGCACAGAAGATTCAGCCTAGAGGAAGGAAGTAAAACCACCAATGCAGCCTTCCCTGAAACATTTGTAATTCTTAATTTATAGCTCTTTATATATGTGCATTTGTGCATATGTACCCATGTATTTTTAAACAATAACTCATGACTGGTTTGGCCAACTCTAGTGATAGGAAAGGAAATAGTTAGCTCCCCTTATCCCTGTCTATGTTTGTAACCAACTGAAAAAGGAAAATAAAAATACCAACTTCATTACTGAAGTAGGCATTGGAAAACATGACTTAGATGTGCTGCAACTATGAGCTTCCTAACACTGAACTCTGAAATTCAACAGACTAAACCACCCAGCCATGGAAGTTCTAGATGAGGTATGCCTCACGTGCAAGGGCAGAGCCTACTCTCCAGAAGCAGAACATAATAGGGGTGCTTTGGCAGATACAAGGAGAAGAGGCTGAGCTATACATGCCCAGCTCACCAGTCAGAATAATCACTTCGCATTCAAAAAACACCTTAATTTACAAGTCTTCTGGAATTTTTTTAACAAGTTTGTTGTTGCTGTTGTTGTTGTTTTTAACAGAGATAGTCTGGACAAAGAGGGAGCCTTCCCAGTTGGTTGGACCAGAGGTTTCCACTAAGGAGACATGATAGGCTGTAGCCTAACTTCCCAAGGGAAGAGAAGTAGTTGCCCTTCCTGCCCAAAAGCAACAAGGAGGAAAACTGCAGCCTGGCACCTATCACTGTTCCTCCCATTCCTCTGCTGCATTAGTAACAGTTTCTGACAATAATATGTGGATGGAATGTGCACTCATGTTAAATTACTGCTCTTGCCTGGTATAAAAGGCATTTCTCTTATGAATTACTGAGAAATAAGTGGATCATCGGTAATATTGTATGATGGCTCAGGAGCTAAATTGCCAGGAACGCATCTCAGCTGTGTGCCCTTGAACCAATTACTTAAACTCCTGGTGCCTTAGTTTCTTTATCTATAATAAAGTGAATTATCATAGTACCTATTACAGGGTTGTTTTGAAGCTTAAATAGGTTAATATAACTAAACTACTTAGAATAGTATCTCCAAGTACTCCAGAAGTGTTACCTATTGTTATTACCTAATTTTCAATTACCTTCACCAAGGAGAAAGTGGAAAGACCTGGACTATAGAGAAATGGGTTTGTTACATAGAAACACACCCACTTAAACTTATATTCCTCATTTTACAACCCTAACCTCCTCTGTTTGGAGAACCTGGGGGTTGAACTGGGATGGTAGATGCCAATATATCAGGAAAAATTCACAATAAGAGCACTGAGATCTGACAGTACAAGGAGAGACATGTGATTTTGAGAGCACTCTGCTACGTGTGCTTGGGCCATTCTAATTCCCACTTTCTCTCCTTTTTAAACAGCTATCTCCACACCCAGCAACTCAGGCCATGGCTCAGCCTGCCCTATATGTGAGGGGAGGGTGGATAAAGTAGAGTTTATGAGCATCTAAAGCCAAGGGCTTTACTCTCCACCAGCAGTCCCATTAACCCAGAATGGACTGAGGGCCTGGGGGTGAGATGACACTGAAACAAGGAGAGAACTTCCTGCCCTGAGGGTTTATGCTGGAGTATTGGCAGGAACTGGGTCATGGGCAGCATGAGGGGGCCACGGAGGACTTCAGGGCTGAATAAGAGGGAAAAAACAATCCCAAATGGGGGATCAGGGGGCCAAATGGCAGGCCAGAGCCAGAGCCAAAGCAGGGCCTGGTGGCCATGGCTCAGAAACCAGAGGAGAAAGGAGCTGAGTGATCCACTGGGGAAGTGTCAGCTGCAGGGCACAGGGGGCTGGCAGAGGATCATCAGCTTCTGTAGTCTTTCAGAAGAGGTCCCAGCTGAGAAACTAAGGATATATGCATCTGGATTAATCAATAGGCTGTCACAGAAGTTCAGAGGTGAGGACCCTACTTGGGAGTTTGAAGGTAGGTTAGTGCAGTACTCTGGTCAACAAATAGATTATCAGGGGCTGCCCAGAGGACCCTAGATACTCTGGTACTGGGTAAGAAACTAAGGCCAGGCCCTGCCACCCCAGGAGTTTGCCTTGTTTGGAGAGACAGTGAATTTATATATATTGGGAATATATAGTGTTAATTAAAATTATAATGGCTATTGCCCTTTATTAAATGCTGACTCTGCCAAGAATCATATTAAGACACTCATATTTACCACCTCATTTAATGAGGTACTTCTATTATCCTTCATATACACTAGGATGTAAACTCTGCATCTTGGGCCAAGCGACTCAGCCTGTCTCATTCTCTACTATGTACCCAGGACCAAAAACAGCATGTACCAGTCCAGAAAAAATGCCTAATCAATATTTGCTGAATATTTACCTCTGTTTTCAAATGAGGACACTGAAGCTTAGAAAGGTTAACTGACCTTCCTAAAGTTACATAGGTTACAAGCAAAAAGTCAGAATCCAAACTCAGGTCTGGCTCACTCCTAGGTCTGTTTGCTTTTCCATTTTTCTATTCCGTGTATAATGGAAAGAATGCTGGCTTGGCAGTCAGGATGCCCAGCTTCTAGTGCCAGTTCTACCTCTAATTGTATGACCTTGGGCAAATGACTTCACTTATCTGGGCTTCAGTTTATCCACTGAAGATTAAAGGGGTCAGAGCAGCTAATGTCCAAGATTCCTTCCAGTCCTCTGGTTCTGTAAGTTCCATGGATCAAGGGAGACTGTGGACTTACTCTGAGTCACAATAGAGTGCTCCTCAGGAAGCAGGGACATGGAAATGTCCGTCATGCGTGGCCTGACGAAAAACTTGGAAAATTTGGGGCAAGAAGTTCCACATTGAATGGAAGGCCAATGGGAGTCTAGCTTGCTCTCCCATTAGGAAGGTATTTAATTTCCTCACCCCCATGGGAAAGGGCCTGCTGTGGCTCCAACCCAGGGTGGTAGACATTAAGCAGTTCACCACTGGCAGAGCCTCATGACCAGTCCAGTGAGGTAAGGGATGATCTCTGATGATTGCAGCTAATTGACATTTAGGGATTACAAGATTCTGAATTCAGAATACTAATTTTGGAAAGATTCACAAAATCCTTTTAATTAAAGTTTCGTTTTCAACTTGGGTTTTAAACACTCTTGCTCAATAAGTTTCATCCATTTAAAACACAGTGGCCCAGAAGAATGAACTTGGAAACAACCAAAGAGTTGCTTTGAATTATGTGTTATGTTAAAGATGCCTAGTATCAGATTTTACAAGGTTTTATAGCCTCAGCTTTGACACTATTACTAAGAATCTGTGTATGTTTGTACAGGCTTACTCCCAAGGTATCATATCGTTTTCTTCCCAGGGACTCCAAAGCAGCTCACACACAGTCTTTGACATCTTTCCTTCTGTTCTGTGGCTTTGTTTAGTGAGTGAAGACAAAGGCTGAATGACATAAAAGTGGTGACCCTCACCCTTTGAGGGTCAGGGGCCCCTTCCAGTATCTGGGGAATCATGGGGATCATCTCCACTTCTTCCCTCCCAATCCCAAGTGCACTTACTAAATGTTACATTCCATTTCAAGTGGTTCTAGGACCCCCTAAAGCCCATCAACAGAGATCTCTAATGCTAGTTTAAAACTTGGATCATTTCGAACTATTGGGACTTCATCAAGAGAAAAAGCTTTTGCACAGCAAAGGAAACAGTCAAAAACCAAAAGACAACTGACAGAATGGGAGAAGATATTTACAAATGACATATCAGATAAAGGGCTAGTATCCAAAATCTATAAAGAACTTATCAAACTCAACACCCAAAGAACAAATAATCCAATCAAAAAATGGGCAGAAGATGTGAACAGACATTTTTCCAAAGAAGACATCCCAAATGGCCAACAGACACATGAAAAAGTGCTCAACATCACTTGGCATCAAGGAAATACAAATCAAAACCTCAATGAGATATCACCTCACACCAGTCAGAATGGTTAAAATTAACAAGTCAGGAAACGACAGATGTTGGCGAGGATGTGGAGAAAGGGGAACCCTCCTACACTGTTGGTGGGAATGCAAGCTGGTGCAGCCACTCTGGAAAACAGTATGGAGGTTCCTCAAAAAGTTGAAAATAGAGCTACCATATGACCCAGCAATTGCACTACTGGGTATTTACCCCAAAGATACAAATGTAGTGATCCAAAGGGGTACATGCACCCCAATGTTTATAGCAGCAATGTCCACAATAGCCAAACTATGGAAAGAGCCAAGATGTCCATCAACAGATGAATGGATAAAGAAGATGTGGTGTATATATATACAATGGAATATTATGCAGCCATCAAAAAACCAAAATCTTGCCATTCGCAACGACATGGATGGAACTAGAGGGTATTATGCTAAGCGAAATAAGTCAATCAGAGAAAGACAAGTATAATATGATCTCACTGATATGAGGAATTCTTTTTTTTTTAAGATTTTATTTATTTATTCGACAGAGAGAGAGATAGCGAGAGCAGGAACACAAGCAGGGTGAGTGGGAGAGGGAGAAGCAGGCTTCCCGCTGTGCAGGGAGCCCGATGTGGGACTCGATCCCAGGACCCTGGGATCATGACCTGAGCCGAAGGCAGACACTTAACGACTGAGCCACCCAGGCGCCTGAGGAATTCTTAATCTCAGGAAACAAACTGAGGGTTGTTGGAGTGGTGGGGTGGGAGGGATGGGGTGGGTGGGTGATGGACATTGTCGAGGGTATGTGCTATAGTGAGCGCTG
>NW_027397081.1:26094765-26218353 GCF_003265705.2 Callorhinus ursinus | reverse complement strand
AAACTTCCAAACTCATTTTATGAGGCCAGCATTACCTTGATCCCAAAACCAGACAAAGACCCCATCAAAAAAGAGAATTACAGACCAATATCCTTGATGAACATGGATGCAAAAATTCTCACCAAAATACTAGCCAATAGGATCCAACAGTACATTAAAAGGATTATTCACCATGACCAAGTGGGATTTATTCCTGGGCTGCAAGGCTGGTTCAACATCCGCAAATCAATCAACGTGATACAATACATTAACAAAAGAAAGAGCAAGAATCATATGATCCTCTCAATAGATTCAGAAAAAGCATTTGACAAAGGACAGCATCCTTTTTGATCAAAACTCTTCAGAGTATAGGGATAGAGGGTACATACCTCAATATCATAAAAGCCATCTATGAAAAACTACAGCAAATATCATTCTCAATGGGGAAAAGCTGAGAGCTTTCCCCTAAGGTCAGGAACGCGGCAGGGATGTCCACTCTCACCACTGCTATTCAACATAGTATTAGAAGTCCTAGCCACAGCAATCAGACAACAAAAAGAAATCAAAGGCATCCAAATCGGCAAAGAGGAAGTCAAACTCTCACTCTTTGCAGATGATATGATACTGTATGTGGAAAACCCAAGAGACTCCACCCCAAAACTGCTAGAACTCATACAGGAATTCAGTCAAGTAGCAGGATATAAAATCAATGCACAGAAATCAGTGGCATTCCTATACACCAACAACAAGACAGAAGAGAGACAAATCAAGGAGTCTATCCCATTTACAATTGCACCCAAAACCATTAGATACCTAGGAATAAATCTAACCAAAGAGGCAAAGGATCTGTACTCAGAAAACTATAAAATACTCATGAAAGAAATTGAAGAAGACACAAAGAAATGGAAAAACGTTCCATGCTCATGGATTGGGAGAATCAACATTGTGAAGATGTCAATGCTACCTAGAGCAATCTACACATTCAATGCAATCCCCATCAAAATACCATCCACTTTTTTCAAAGAAATGGAACAAATAATCCTAAAATTTGTATGGAACCAGAAGAGACCCAGAATAGCCAGAGGAATACTGAAAAAGAAAAGCAAAGCTGGTGGCATCACAATTCCGGACTTCCAGCTCTATTACAAAGCTGTCATCATCCAGACAGTATGGTACTGGCACAAACACAGACACATAGATCAATGGAACAGAATCGAGAGCCCAGAAATGGACCCTCAACTCTGTGGTCAACTTATTTTTGACAAAGCAGGAAAGAATGTCCAATGGCAAAAAGACAGTCTCTTCAACAAATGGTGTTGGGAAAATTGGACAGCCACATGCAGAAGAATGAAACTGGACCATTTCCTTACACCACACACAAAAATAGACTCCAAATGGTTGAAAGACCTAAACGTGAGACAGGAGTCCATCCAAATCCTAAAGGAGAACACAGGTAGCAACCTTTTCGACCTTAGCCGCAGCAACTTCTTCCTAGAAACATCGCCAAAGGCACGGGAAGCCAGGGCAAAAATGAACTATTGGGATTTCATCAAGATAAAAAGCTTTTGCACAGCAAAAGAAACAGTCCACAAAACCAAAAGACAACTGACAGAATGGGAGAAAATATTTGCAAATGACATATCAGATAAAGGGCTAGTATCCAAATCTATAAAGAACTTATCAAACTCAACACCCAAAGAACAAATAATCCAATCAAGAAATGGGCAGAAGACATGAACAGACATTTCTCCAAAGAAGACATCCAAATGGCCAAGAGGCACATGAAAAAGTGCTCAACATCGCTCGGCATCAGGGAAACCCAAATCAAAACCTCAATGAGATACCACCTCACACCCGTCAGAATGGCTAAAATTAACAAGTCAGGGAACGACAGATGTTGGCGGGGATGTGGAGAAAGGGGAACCCTCCTACACTGTTGGTGGGAATGCAAGCTGGTGCAACCCCTCTGGAAAACAGTATGGAGGTTCCTCAAACAGTTGAAATTAGAGCTACCGTTCGATCCAGCAATTGCACTACTGGGTATTTACCACAAAGATACAAATGTAGGGACCCGAAGGGGTACGTGTACCCCAATGTTTATAGCAGCAATGTCCACAATAGCCAAACTGTGGAAAGAGCCAAGATGCCCATCGACAGATGAATGGATAAAGAAGAGGTGGTATATATACACCATGGAATATTATGCAGCCATCAAAAGGAATGAGATCTTGCCATTTGCAAGGACGTGGATGGAACTGGAGGGTGTTATGCTGAGTGAAATAAGTCAATCAGAGAAAGACATGTATCATATGACCTCACTGATATGAGGAATTCTTAATCTCAGGAAACAAACTGAGTGTTACTGGAGTGGTTGGGGGTGGGAGGGATGGGGTGGCTGGGTGATAGACATTGGGGAGGGTATGTGCTATGGTGAGCGCTGTGAATTGTGCAAGACTGTTGAATCACAGATCTGTACTTCTGAAACAAATAACGCAACATATTTTAAGAAAAAAGAAAAAGAAGAAGATAACAGGAGAGGAAGAAAAGGGGAGTATGTCAGAGAGGGAGACGAACCATGAGAGATGATGGACTCTGAAAAACAAACTGAGGGTTCTAGAGGGGAGGGGGCTAGGGGGATGGGTTAGCCTGGTGATGGGTATTGAGGAGGGCACGTTCTGCATGGAGCACTGGGTGTTATGAACAAACAATGAATCATGGAACACTGCACCAAAAACTAATGATGTAATATATGGTGATTAACATAACAATAAAAAAATTAAAGAAAAAAAGAAAAAGAAACTTGCCCACAGGTCCTGCCCAACAGTGTTTGCTTGCCTTTCATTGTTAACCCTTAGCTATATAGTAGACAGGGAAAAGCAGCTTTTTAGCTGGTTATAACACTACTGAAAAAACTGTGTTCTGTGGCCAAGGCAGAAGAGGGGAATGCACATTGGGTAGGCAACCAGCAGTGTGACACACCTACAATGCAAACTTTTGAATGAAAACAAAATCTCAACAGGTCGTTACCAAGCACTTCCCACAAGTTGGCCCTGTCCTTGGGGCTTGGTAAAGCAGAACACTGTCTGTGGTCTGGAGCTCAGTCTATAGGATAGACCTAACACACATGAAGACATGGGGGGAAGACTCAGTGCCAGTCTGGAGTGTGTGCACTGTGAGGGATGGAGATGCACAAAGGGGAAAGAGCTAGATCCCCATGGGTGGAGCTGTCTGCATAGCTTGTGGAAGAAGCAGTCCTGAACCTGGCTTTGACAGCAAGTACTTCAGGAAGGAGGGGAAGGGGTAGGCCTTAGACTCAAGATACAGGAGCAAGCAGTTGGGAACTGCCTTCAAGAACTAAAAAGGTAATATGCCTGACCTCAGCAAAAGAGTTATGTTGAGAAGTAGGAATTAAAATTGGTCTGAACCAGGCTGAGGTAAATCCTGAAATCAAGCGAACTTTGGGCTTGATGATGTGGGTGACCCTCATTCTGGAACCAAGTGGTGACAATGAAAGTTGACTTATTCAGATCTGCTGCTCCTCTTCCAAACAGGCCCCTAGTCATTGACTTTCCCCATGCCCACCTTTTAGGGAATATACACTCATTTATTTCAGGGGAGGGAAATCCCTCTTGCTGCACCAACCACAAGCATTGGCAATTGACCACCATCACTCTTTACCACAGAACAAGAGTGCAGTTTCAGAGTCTTCCTCAGCACAGCATCCAAAAAGGCATCACCAAGTGATCAGAGTTGGCATTGTGGACACACTTCCTTTTGGTGGGGCTGATGAATAAACCCTGCCCTTTGCCCCCTTCCTCCCTAACCCCACCTCTGCCTCTAGTGCCTCCCACTGACCCTCTACCACCAACAACATTTTCAAAGTCATTTCTCTGTTACTATGTATATTCTTTCAGGCTGCAGCTGTCTTTCTTGTCACTGCTTGGTGTTCATGTAAACCTGATTTCCCGTGGAAAACAATGTTGGACGTGAACCAGAGCCAAGTGTGACATGACCATGACCAGATCCTGCAAGAACAATCCTGGAAAAATTGGTGTTCCTCAGTACGTAGGACAGCCAGCAGCTGGGGAGGAGAGTGGACAGAGGGATCAGAAGAAAAGGGAGCTGTTGGGATTCTGCCACAATGATGCAGACAAGAGCAGGTGGCAGCCTGAACTAGGGTGGGAATGGAGATGGGAGGTCCAAATCAGAAGCTCACAAGGCAAAGTGAGAGGACTTGGTAAGATAACAGGGAGCCTGTCTGTCCAGTGTGGAAAGCTCTGGTCATCTATCAATGCCACTTCTCCACCAAACAACTGACAAACTATTTACAGGTGGGTTTAGGGGTATGAGGCTCTGTTCTTCTTGGAGTGTCTTCTGCAGATCTCCCAAAGCTGTAGTTCACGTGCATGAGCAAACACAAAGAAAACCCAAAGGACACCATGTTGATGACTGAGGTAGCTGCACTTGTGTGAAAATTAGAAGATAAACAGGGTGGTTTTTAAAGCTTTGAAAGTTCCTTTCCCCTCCTAACAAAGAATCAGAGGGGAGATTTTGCTTCATGTTCTTTTCACATGTGTGTATCTGTCCCAGAGTCACCATGTGTATGTTGGCATGGCTGGAAGCATCCAGAGATGGAAAATGAAGCTAGGGTGGGCCAGAGCAGGGAGGCCAGCAGGAAGTTCCCTCTGACGCTCTGTAGGCGATAAGTTAACAGAAAGCCAACATGCCTTTCTGAAGTTTGTCATCAAACCTGCTATTTCCAACAGTTCAAGGGAAAAGAATCATAAACCACAACAGTTATTCCTGAGAAGGTTCATGAAAACCCATCTTCCTCACATAGAATTTTAGCAGGTAGGGATTTCATAGTGAGAATTCCTTAGGCCTTGAAAACCAAGATGCCAGCACACAAATATAGAAAGGCATAGGCACCAAGTCTCAGGTTAGGTGGGTGAAACTATCAGTCACCTGTAGTGGATGACAGCATTCAAGTCAGGAGGATGTCCGCGATGTTTATGCAGCTGAACTTGTACATCATCTTTTTCTAGATGAGTCTTGTCACTCAGCACTAATTCTCCCACAGAAGAGAACCTCAGTGATCTTAGCAATTCCTTAGCCTTTTGACCATTTCTTTGTCTTCTGAATCATCTTTAACATCTCCTTAAATCAAGGGAGACGTAAGCTAGATAGCATGGAGGATATGGACCAGCATTTAGCCCAAAGGTAGACTAATGTCCCTATAGCCTGAACTTATTTTTAGGTAGATTACATAGCATATTTATAATGGCCAACATTTAATCCAGTGTCAGGCACACATTAGGTGCTCAGAAATATTTGTCAAACAAATGATTAAAGGTTTTATAGGTAGGTGAGATAGTGCCAAGGATATATGGAAAGTGATATCCACTTTTGATGCACTTTGTTTTCAAGTACAGAGAGACCATAGAATAGGACAAGGTACTAAACTAACTGCACTTCTAACCCAGCCTTCCTTATTTACATATATTCATTCCTTCACAAACTTAAGGAGCATGGAATTCAAAATTTACTTGGAAATGTATTGGTAGATCTCAGTTGACCAATAGAGTATTTCTTTCCCACTGTGAAGGCCTAAGATTTGGCAGATGGCAAAATAGAATGAAGGAGAGACAGACTTGTAGTATGCTAAAAAATAATTTAAAATATACAAAACATCACTAGCAAGCTTCTCCTATAGACAGTAAAAACAACTTCCTAAGTCATCAGCACTGCTCCGTATTAAAAATGCACTGGAATGTATTTTACAGCCTGGAAATATGGTCTGAAATAGCACCTATGTGTTTTCCTGAATGTATATGCTGCTTAGTTGCTGTTTGATTCTGTGTCAGTCCAAGTAATAAGGTCATTTGGTTATTCAGTGAACATTTATAAACTAGAGCAGTGGTTCTCAATCAGGGCGATTTTGTCCCCCAGGCACATTGATAATATCTGGAGACGTCTTAGATTGTTGTGACTTGGTAAAGAGTGCTATTGGCATCTAGGCAAGGCCAGAGATGCTACTAAACATTTTACAATACACAAAACAGACCCCAATGAGAAAGAACCATCTGGCCCAAAAACACTGAGACACCTAAGACAGGAAGACAGAAACCTATGGTAGCACATAGTGAGGTTTCTATCCATGTTCTGGGGAGTCAGAAAAGGCTTATCCGATGAAGTGATAGGTACATTGAGACATGAAGAAGAATTAGGAGTGAACTTAATTGGGAAATAGGATCCCACGCAGAAGAAACTGCTTAGGCAAAAGCCTAGAGATGAGGATTGAAAGGATTGCAAATAAAGTAGACATTTTCTTAACCAGCCTTTTCTTATATTAATTTGTAAAACAAATTGCCCACCACACACAGAGCATGCATGACTGGTGAGCCTGTGTACTTCTGCTTCACCAGATGAGTTACATGTTTATCAAGGGTCAGTTGTATTTGTTCCCAAAGCAGTTTATGCCGGTTTTAATATTATTTTAATTATATACTTTAATTAGATATCATGTAACCTCATGAAAATAATTGCAAAAAGAAAGTTGCTGTTTTTGTACTAAGTAGAATTCTTCGAAAAGATTTCATACAGATGCATCCTAAAAAGAAAATACTATCTAATTAGATGTGGATGAAACACCTTTAATCATTTGGTGGGGAGAAAAAAAGCCTTTAAAATGTAAAAGAATTATGCACTCATATTGTTTTGCAAGTGTCAAGTCTATGATCTACTTTTTAAAAAACTGTAACTGGAAATCATAAATAATCCATTATTGGTGTGGTTTATGCAAGAAAGATGACTCTCAACACCAATCAGCTTACACTCCAGGAAAAGTTCTTGGCCCTATTTCAAAACATTACTGAACAAACACACATTTATGTGTTTTGAGTTAAAATAAAATACACATCACATATCATTTTTTATGATTCTCTCTTTTACTCAACTTTTTTTATTAATCTTATCAGGTAAGACAGCTTCCATCATATCTGGGCATAACTGGAGCACAGAACAAGCAGAGGACATGGCAAGAGATAAGGAACAAGAGGTAAACTGGGGTCAGATGGAGAGTCTTTTGAGCCATGATGTGTTTGGACCTTTGTAAGAAATAGAAGCCATAAAAACTTTTTAACAAGGGAGTAACTTGACCACATGAAGTGCTTTAGAAAGATATCACTCTGGCTCCAGCATGGAACATAGATTGGAGGGAAGCAAGACTGCAAGCCAGAAGTTCAGTTAGGAGGGCTCTGTAGTGATTAGGGTTTCCTGTGATTATTGAATAAAGAAGTAGCACTGGAGGTGTAGAGACAGGAATGGATTCAAGGGATATTTAGGAATTAATATCCTAATTAACTGAACATAGCATATAAGAGAGAGCCTAGTGTCAAAAACCACACTTAGGTTTGGGGCTTGGACACCTAAGTTCTTGGTAGTGATATCCCTGAGATAGGAAACAAGATAAAAGAATTCAGCCAGGGTGGGAGAATGATGAGCTCAATTTTGGACATGTTGAGCCACAAATTTCCTGTGGGACAGCTAAGTAAAGTTGTTGAGTATGCAATTGGATTCATGGGTGTGACGCTCAAAAAAAAGTATTGAACTGAATACTTAGATTTGTGAGTAATCAGCATATAGAAAAAACTGGAAGTCATAAGAGTAAATGAAATTTCCTGGCTAGGAAAAAAGTAGTTGGCCTAAGAGAAGAAATGTAAAATATTCTTACACATCAATAAGGAAAAGATCCAATGAAAGAATGTGCAAAATAAGAAAAAAATACTTCACAGAAAAGAAAACAAATAAATACATGAAATTCAACTGCCTTACTAATCAAGGAAATGCAGTTAATGCCATGTGGGATAATTTTTATGCCACTACAGGGCAAAAATTAATGTCTGACAACATCAAATGTTGGAGAGGGTAAGGATTTGAGGAAAGTCATACTGCACTAGCAGGACTGTACATTGGCACAACTGCTTTGGAAAACATTTTAGCATTATCTTATAAAGTATATTTTATAATTCTACTCCTACATGTGTACCCTAGAGAAACTCTTGAATATGTGTACCAGGAGACATATTCAAAAATGATTTCAGCACCATTGTTCATAGTAGCATGATACTGGAAGAAGCCTAAAGGGTCAACAACAGAAAATAGATTAAGGCTGGTATATTCATTAAAGGTGGTCACACAGCAGTAAAGAAGAGTGAACTACAGGTACGTGCAACAACATGATGGACTCTTAGAAACAATGTTGAATGGAAAAGAAGAATCCCAGAAGACTTCAATCTGCATATTATTTTAACAAAACTTCAAAAAAGCAAAACTGAAAAAATATCATTTATGTTTTTATACTTTTGGAATAAAACAAAACAAAACATCCAGAGAATGATCAAGAGAATTCGGGATAGTGATTCACTCTGGAGGGACAGCCAAAGTAGGAAAAGGGAATGAGGAGGGAGCACAGAGGCAGATAAAAGTTATAGAATGTATCGTTCTCTGGCTGAGTGCAGGATCCTGGCTTTTTACTATATTACTGTAATTTATAACCACATATAGGTTATGAATATTCTTTTGTATGAATCAAATAGCATATTAAAGCTCATAAAGAAAAGTGAAAAAGTTGGTCTTGTATAATTCACATCCCAAAAGAGGCAGAAGAGTTCTATTTGCAAAGACTGCATTGATTTTTTTCCCCTGTTAGAATTGCTTTTATTAAATTGTGTTTTAGGACTTTAACTTCCTTCCACCATAGGTACACATTTGTGGTCCAATCCTAGGATACATACCATGGGGTATGTATTTTGGGGTGATAAAATTACTCAAGGCTTTGTTTTACTAATATTTTCACATCACCCTGACTCATTCAGTTACTTATTTTCATTCCTTTATACTACATGCTTTTGTGTAAGCCACCTCATATTCTTTGTGGAATGAGGCAGGGTACAAATAATCAAAATTAAAATACTCCTATCCCACAGGGGAGAAAAACAACTCAAATCCTGTCATATTTCTTCCCATTTATAGCAGAAAATGCAGAAAAGTGGGCAGTTCCTTTCCTCTGGTGGCAGGCTGCTGCAAAAAGTCGACCAGGGCTCCTGACAGCTAGGAGGTAGACAGAAAAGCTATTTATAGGCTGTGTCAGAGACAGAATTGGTGGCCCACTGAACCCTAGAACTCTGGCTTCTCAGCCAGGTCTTGAGCAAAATCAGATAAAGCTCTGAGGATTCCAGAGACCCTGCACTATGAGTTGACCTGAGCCTGTGAGTCAAACTGCTCCATCAACCTTCTGTTCACCATTTGCTTGGTCCTCAGTCCTCCACACCAAGGAGAAAAGGGGCCCCTCACATAGTAGCACCCTCACAACCCACTGGTGCCCAGAAAAGCAAAATGTATATTTGTGCCTGCTCCACAGCAGGTCAGCCCACTCATCCAAAGATGCCATATCCATGAGATACAATCCAACTGCCAGGAAATCATTGGGCCCTGCCTGCATTGTGCCCCCTTTGTTGGCCATAGGAGGGATTTTCTGCATCCCAGATATGGTCAAAATCACTGGTTCCTGATTCTACATTAAGGTAACGAGACTTATATAAGTGATAGACCAAGCCCAGATTCAGCAGTCCTGGCTCCCCACCCTGTCCAAGGGAGCTCCAGAAAATAAACTAAGCATGGAAACCCAATGATGGGGCAACAGGGTCTGTTGCAAGCTGCAAGAAGAGGACTAGGAGAAGCTTCCCTCACCTATGTTTCCCCATGGTCCATAGATGGCTGTGACCATATATCTCCTTAATAACCCTCATCCACTGTTTCCCTTAAGATGTCCGCCACCATATTAAGAGCCACAAGAAGGAGGAGGAGGGGGAGAAGGAGGGACTACAGATCCTCACATAAGGGGTATCGCTATGGAATCAATCTGTTCTGCAGGACCTGTGCTTATGCCAATATATCCAAAATCACATTGGAGTGGGGGTTTGTTCAGACCTTCATCCTCCCTGTATAAGCCTCAGGGCTTTTTGTAATGAAGAAGAAGGGAGAAAAGTCTACCTTCTCCAGGCTTATTCAGATCTCAGTACAGTCAACATTCTTTACCACCCTGTCTACACATGAGCCCTTAGTTCTTGAACCAATTCTGTACAGGACGAACCTTTATGACATCTGTACTTGGAGACACCTACAACTTTGTCTCTAGAAAGAAGCAAGTAGAGAATGGCTTTCTAAAAGTGCCCAACTCATTTTGAACACACAAGAAACTATGTGATACCTCAATAATTTTCTAGAACTTACTGAATGGCATCCTGAAGAGCCCCTATCCTAAAATTTTGTGGATCATATCTTCACCTGATAGTATTTTTAAAAATCTGTTTTAAGAAGGACTCAGCCATCAACAACAGCATACCCTTTGAGCCAAGTCCAAAGTCAGAAGTCATGGGATAGAGTTCTTGGACTTTGGCATATCTATCTGATAGCCTAGACATTATAGGATGGCATATTACAAGTCTGTGGTGACAGAAATGTTGAACCCCTGCAGCACCCAATCAAACCATAGCATCTGGCTTACCAAAGAAATGATCATAAGACTCTTCTTCCCACTTGAGAAATGTCTCAGAGCCAATCTGGGTAAGCCCAGCAACATGCAGTCTCTTCCACCCAGGAAAAGAGGTCTAATGTGAAGGAGAAACCATGTTCATGCAGAGCCACCTTTAACAGCTCTCTCCCTGCCTAAGCCCCTGGGTCTCAGCTCCATAAATAGTTGTGGCCCCTGCACTCATTTACCAAGGGAGTTCCTCCAGGCTTTTCCTCCCACCTTTGCTCTTTCTGATGGAGAACAACTGCAGTTGCTAAGTCAAATAGTAGAAAGGTAATAGCATCTGTGAAAGTTTTTATTGAAAATTTTGGTTTCCTCCCACTGGCACATACCCAGTTTCTTCCTCTCTGCATGAAACTTTCTCATGGGCAGCCTGCCTGGCTTTCTGACTTGGCTTCTAGCCAAGATGCCCCCCCCCCAGATCACATGGAGGGGTTCCCATGCCTGACCCTGGCTGCTGGCACACCACAGCCCAGACCCCTGCTCTTGAAGTTGTTCAATAAAGTTAAGAAATGATAGATAAAGGTAAATGTTTTTGTCATTATTATCCTGCATAGAGAAAACTGCTTAACTACGCACTGACAGCTGATTGATTTCTGGTCTCACTTTTATATTACCTTTGCAGAACAAAAGCTTTTCTCTAGGTCAGCATCACCAAAATTTATTTAATGGGACACTAGCCTGACAAAAGGCTCCTAAACAAAGAGGGATTCTGTGGTTTGAATATGCATATTCTTTTGCATGGTATGTATGCCTCCCATAGTTTCACATGATTATTCATATTCTAATTTCTCATAAAGCCATTTTTACTGGGTTTCACCTTTTTCCCTATAACATCCATGAACATCTCTAAGAGCAAGAGTTCTGGAGATTACATTTTGGAGAATGCTGTCTTAAGCTTATCTTTGATCTGAGATTGCAAGGTAGGAAAATTCAAATGTTCTTTATTTTAGAAAATGATTGTGATGCATAAACAAGATAATTTGCATACAGCTTCAAGATCCTTAAAAGCGAGCTTTACTCTTTAGGGTTTCTATATATATTACAAGAGTATTATTAGAACCCTACCTGGCAGGCAAACATTCTTTATGCTGTATGCCACAGAGCATTCTTTCAATCTATCTATCCTTGGAAGACTTTATGAGGTCCTTCCACAACTTGAGCGAACAGAGTAGTCAAAGGATTTCTTAATAAACATCTGTTACACTTCTTTTTTTTCCTTTTAGTAGTTGAATTTTTTCATAATCACATACTAATACAAATTAAAACCACAATGAGATCACTAGATGCCTATCAAAATGACCAAAACAAAATATGTGGCAATATCAAATACTTGTGAGGAGGAAGAGAGACGGAATTACTCATAAACACTGCTGGTGAAAAGTAAAATGGTGCAGCCACTCAGGAAAACAGTTTGGCAGTTTCTTGTAAACTAAATATGCAATACTATACAACCCAGCAATTTCATTCTTGGGCATTTATCCCAGAAAAGCAAAAACTTATATTCATATAAAAACCTGCACATGAATGTTTATAACAGCTTTATTTCTAATAGTCCACAACTGGACATGGCCCAGATGTCCTTTAGTAGGTAAATGGTTAAACAAACTATGACATGCCCATACTGAGGAATACTACTCAGCAATAAAAAGGAAAGAGCTATTTTTATTATGCAACAACTTGGATGAATCTCAAGAAAATTATGCTGAGTGAAAAAAGCCACCCCCCTAAATTACTTATGGTATGATTCTATTTATGTAAGAAACACTTGTGTGATAAAATAGCATAGAACTAAATACACATACACACACACACACACACACACACACACACACGCGAGTATATGTCAACTGGCAAAACCTGAATTGGTGGATTTTATCAATGTCAATTTCCTGATCATGATATTATACTACAGCTTTGCAAAATATTACCACTGGAGAAAATGGGTAAAGAGTACATGGGAGTATTGCTTCTACAACTGCATCTAAACCTACAATTATGTCAACTTGAAAGTAGAGACTATGTAGAAGTTTCAATGCACAAATGAATTTTTTGTGCCTCCAATGTAGGCAGGTTGATATGTCATAACATATACTATTTTGTCTCTTCTGGAAATAAATATTATTAACAATAATGAAGGGATTCATATTAGACAGGAAAACTTCTCCCAATTAGAAAGAGTTTTTAGATAGTAATGTTAATGACTAGAGGTTCTGAAATCGCCCTTCTGAAGATGCGACACAAATTTACACAGGATATATTATTTTTCCATGAGCCCTTCTGCAAACTACTAGCCCACCCTCCTCTCGGCCTCACAGCACCCATTAGTGCCATTCTTTATCACACACCGTTCATAACTCCATTATCTTATCTGTGTCCCATACAAAGTGAGATCTGTGACAGAAGGATTTTGCTGTATGGTTGAATACCAAGTGGCATTACACAAAGATGATCAAAACTAAATTTTTAAAAAATAAGACATCTTAAAAGTAGGACAGAATCCTTTCTTTGGAAAGTTTTCACTTGGTATCTTCATGGGGACAGGGAAATGAATAAGATGACCTCACTGGGTCCCTTTCACTAAAAGGGTCAGTGATCCTCTTTATTCCCAGTTGTTTCCAGTATCAGGGACTTCACAGTACTCTTCCCTAATTAGGGAATAGTTTCCCACCCACACTTAGCTACTTTTGTTTTTTCAAAGCTTTTTTTGGGTCTAATTGACATCTAATTCACATCTAATAAACAGCACTGATTTAAATGTAAAAATTTCATGATTTCTACATAATCAAGCTATATATATATATATATCTGTGTACATATAAATAAATATATCTATTCTTTATTATATGAACATTTGCTTAAATATATTATGTGGAAATGATAGATGATAGATAGATGATAGATGGTAGATAGATAGATAGATAGATAGAATGGATATACACATATAATCACTCTAAAAGTTTCCTCAGCTCCACCCTGCCATTCCATCCCCAGGCAACAACTAATCTGCCTTCTGTCACCATAAATTATATTTTTCACAACTTTATATAAATGACATCCTATAGTATACACTCTTTTATGCCTTCTTCTGCTCATTGTAACTATTTTGAGATTCACCCATGCTGTTGCATGTATTAGTAGTTCATTACTTCCTTACTGATGACTATTAGTCCAACCTATGAGTACACCACAACTTACCTATTCACCCGTGAATGGGTATTTGAGTTGTTTCCAATTTTAAGCTATTACAAAGTTGCTATGGACATTCAAGTAAAAGCCGTCCTATAAACACACACTTTCATTTCTCTTAGGTGAATACTAGGATAATAATGGCAAGGTCATATAGTATTTATATGTTTCACCTTTTAAGAAACAGCCAAACTTTCCAAAGGGGATGCATGTTTTACATTCCTACCAATAGTGTATGAAAGATACAGGTCCTCCTTATCCTTGCCTGCACGTGGTATGTGGTCAGGCTTTTTAACTTTAGTCATTCTAATAAGACTGTAGTTGTACCTCATTGTGGTTTTAATTTGTATTTTCATTTCCCTAATAATAAATAATGTTGAGTATCTTATCACATGTGTTTTTGCCATCTGTGTATCTTCTTTGGTGAAGCATCTATTCAAATCTTTTGCTTATTTGTTAATTAGGTTGTTTGTTATCTTAATATAGAGTTTTCATGTATATATAAATAATTACATATATAAACAATACATATTTATATATGTATATATAAATATAAATACATAAAATATAAATATAAATATTTTATAAATAAATATAGATACTATGTCCTTATAGTTTATATTTCTATATATATATAAATATATAAATGTAAATATATAATTACATATATAATACACAATACATACATATATATTATATATGTGAATATATAATATATATATTCTGAGTACAAGTCCTTATCAGATATTTAATTTACAAATATTTTTTTCCTTGTGGATGTCCTATCTTTTCATTCTCTTTAGCAGATCGGGGATTCTTAATTTTAGCCGAGTGTAATCTAACAATTATTCTTTCATGGATCCTGCTTTTGATGTTGTAGATAAGAAATCTTTGCCTAACTGAAGTTTATAAAGATTTTTCTCCTAAATTTTTTCTAGATGTTTCATAGTTTTCGGTTTTACATTCAGTTCTATGATCCATTTTGAGTTAACTTTTGCAGATAGTGAAAGTGATGTGGGAAACAAAGGCAAAAGAAAAATTAAATTTCCTTACTACTTACAACTCATTGATAAGTCCTTGAAACAGGCAGAGTGGCATTCCTCTAGACTCAGCTGCCTCAATGTAATACTTTGCTAAGGGCAAGAGGCAATCTTAGCCCAACCCCCAGGATCCTGTAAGTGTACGTTAACATATAAAAATTCCTTTGGAAACTTCCTTTATCTTTACCCTCCAAGATACATATTGGCAATCATCCTCCAAGCATATGGCCCACTGATACACATCTGAAGAGTCTCATGACTGAGTTTTTACTAAACAATAATAAATGACCTTTTCCTAACAATAGCTAGCTAGCCCCCTCAGGATCCCAGAAACCTTGTTTCCAAAATACCTTGGAGGCTTGTGCTGTCCCTAATACCTCCCAACATGAAAGTACATAATCAGTCACCCATCACAACCCCAGTGTGTCTCTTTCTGCCCACAGTTCCTGTCCCTGTCCCTATTAAAATAAAACCAACTTTTTGCATCAAAGACATCTCAAAAATTCTTTCTTTCCTGTCAGCTCCAACTCCCAACATTTCCTACATCACAAAGTATAGATAAAAATTCTTCTTTTTTTTTAATATGGATATCCCATAATCCTATCACCATTTGTTAAAAGATAATTCTTTCTTCATTGAATTGCCTTTGTACCTTTGTTAAAAATCAATGGACAACTTCTGGTTTCCAGTCCCACATGGGAGGTCTACTCAACAAGGAAAAAAAGCTGAACTAACTAAAAATCAATAACTCTTTTTTGATCAGAGATTTGAGGTCAAAGGGCAAACTACTGTCCTGAAAACTGGTGACAGGTGGATACAGAGAAACAGAGCTTAAGGAGCAAAAGTCCCAACTGGAGCCTGGTAGGAGCACTTAAAGGATAATTAACAAATTCTGAAGACTGAACTGTGGACTAGCTTGAGAGACAAAAACTCTTGGGGTGCAGTCTTAGGGGAATCCCCACACTTTCATGGGTCTTACCTCCAAGAGCCCCACCAGGTACTCACAGTGAAGATCAGAGAAAAATCTCCTCATGCTTCCAACAGGAGAGGAGAAATCATTTTTAAATATGCCCAGAGTTATCTCTCTCTTTAACAAAGTGCTGCTCTCAAGAGAAACTATTCTACCAGAGCCTAAACAACTGGGGTTTTACCAGAGCCTGACTGACCTGGGAAAGTGATGTACTCAACAGCAACCCATCTAGCTGTTGATGTGAGTGAAGAGAAATGCTCAACTCCAGCCTTTCTCACTTTCCTGTCACACCTCAGGGGAAAAAGGAAAGTTGAGAAGCAGTTGTGAAGGTCACAGCCCAGAGATACAGGCTCACTAAAAGACTGGGACATAATCATGGGATTATGGAATGCTTCTCCCTCCCCTCCCACCCCCCATTTCCACCATATCAGTAGGGGTCCTGTGTAATAATAGGGGATTTCAGCTAAAAGAACTGTAGACTTCATTAAAATTTAAAACTTTAGGGACACCTGGGCAGCTCAGTCGGTTAAGCATCTGCCTTTGGCTCAGGTCATGATCCCCGGGTTCTGGGATCGAGTCCCACATCTGACTCCTTGCTCAATGGGGAACCAGCTTCTCCCTCTGCCTGCCACTCTCCCTGCTTGTGCGCTGGCTCTCTCTCTCTCAACAAATAAATAAAATCTTTTAAAAAAATTTAAAACTTTACCTTTGCAAAAGATTCTGTTAAGAAAATGAAAAGATAAGACACAGATTGGGAGAAAAGGTTTGCAAAACACGTATCTGATAAATGACTTGTATTCAAAATATACAAAGAACTCTTAAAACTCAACTTTCAAAACTCAGCAATAAGAAAACAAACCAAACTAAAAACGGGCAAAAGATCTGACCAGATACCTCACCAAAAAAGATATACAGACAGCAAAAAAGCATATGAAAGATGTTCAACATCATATGTCGTTAGCGAACTACAGATTAAAACAACAATGAAATACCACCACACCCTATTGGAATGGCGAAAATCCAAAACACTGACAACACCAAATGCTAACAATGGATTTGGAGTAACAGGATCATTCATCCATTGCTGGTGGGAATGCAAAAATAGTACAGTCACTTTGGAAGACAGTTTGGCAATTTCTTACAAAGCTATACATACTGTTACCTTATGATCCAGTAGCCACATGCCTTGCTATTTACTCAAAGAAGCTGAAAACAGGTCCACACAAAAATCTGCACACAAATGTTTATAGTGACTTTATTCATAATTTCTAAAAACTGGAAGAAACCAAAATGTCCTTCAGTACATGAATGTATAAACAAACTATGGCACACCCACACAATGCAATATTATGCAGGACTGAAAAGAAATGAGCTATCAAGCCAGGAAAAGACACAGAGGAAATTTAAATGCAAATTTAAGTGAAAGAAGACAATCTGAAAAGGCTACATACTGTATGGTTCCAATTATAGGACATTCTGGAAAAGGCAAAATTATGGAGATAGTAAAGAGATCAGTGGTTGCTAGAGGTTCAAAAGGAGGTGGGGAGGGATGAATAGGTTGAGCACAAAGGATCTTCGGAGCAGTTAAACTACTCTGTATAACATTATAATTGTGGATATGTGATATTTTGCATTTGTCAAAATCCATAGAATATACAACAAAAAGAGTGAATTCTGATGTAAACTATGGGCTTTAGTTAATAATAATATATCAATATTGGTTTGTCAATTATAACCAATTGACCACACTGGTGCAAGATGTTAATAATAGAGGAAACTAGGTGTGGGGGAGGTAGTGTGAGGATATATGAGAACTCTCTGTAGTTTCTGCTGAATTTTTATGTAGATCCAAAACTTCTCTAAAAAAAATAAAGTCTATTAATAAATAAATTTTAAAAATCAATTGATTATATATGTAATATTTACGTGCGTCTATTTTTGGATTCTATTACGTTGCAGGATCTACTTGCCTTCCTTGAGTTCAATGATACATTGTAACTTTATAATAAGCCTTGAAGGGCATTCAAGGTTTATTTCAACTTTTGCTTATGAAAATCAGCTTGAAATTTCCTACAAAAAAACAGTCTGCTGGGGGTTTTATTGGAATTATATCAATCTATAGATCAATTTGGGGAGAATTAACATTTTAATATTGTTTAGTCTTCCAATCCATAAACAGGATATATCTTTCATTTAGGTCTACCTTAATTTTCTCTTAGCATTGCCCTGTAATTTCACTGTACATGTCTTGCACATCTTTTGTCAGATTTATCCCTAAGTATTTCTTTGTAATCCTATTGTGAGTGTGTTTTCATTTTAATTTTGATTGTCCATTGTTGGCATATAGACATAAAATTGACTTTTAAACATTGACCTTATACCCTGAAACCTTATGAAATTCTCTTGTGAGTTATAATTTTTGTAGATTACATGGGATTTTCTACGTAGATGATCATGTCCTCTGTTAATAAAGACGGTTTACTTTTTTCTTTCCAATACAAGTAACCTTTATTTTTATTTTTATTTTTTTGCCTGATTGTACTGGCTAGAACCTAAAATATAATGTTGAATAGACATGATTAGAATGGACATCTTTGCCTTGTTCCTCATCTTGAAGGAAAACATTCTGTCTTTCACCATTACATATAATGTTAACTGTAGGGGTTTTTATAGATTACCTTTATCAGGTTGAAGGGGTTCTCTTCTAATCCTACCTTGCTGAGAGTTTTTTTCGTGAATATATGTTAAATTTTTGTCAAATGTTTTTCTGCATCTATGGGAAAACTCATATATTTTCCCTTTTTTTTAATGTGTTAATAACATCAGTTTTCTAATGTGATACCAATCTTTCATTCTCTGGATGAACTCTATTTGGTCATGAGGTGTTATTCTTTCTACATAATGTTAGATTGAACTTATTAAAATTTGTTAAGATTTTTGCCTTTATGTTCATGATGTATATACGTCCATAATTTTTTCTTATTGTGTCTTTTTTTTTAATGTTTTATTTATTTATTCATGAGAGTCAGAGAGAGAGAGAGAGAGAAGCAGAGGGAGAAGCAGGCTCACCACAGAGCAGGGAGCCCGATGCGGGACTCGATCCCAGGACCCCGGGATCATGACCTGAGCCGAAGGCAGACGCTTAACCATCTGAGCCACCCAGGCGCCCTCTTATTGTGTCTTTACCTAGTTTTGGTATCAGACTAATAGTGACCTCATAATAGTAGTTACCAAGTATTCCTTTCTCTTCCGTTTTTTGAAAGAGTTTATCTGTAATTGGAATTTTTAATTGTTCGAAATCTTCAAATGTTTGAAAGAAGTTATCCAAGAAGCCATCTGGTCCTGTAGTGTTCTTTTTGGAAGATTTTTAACTATAAACTCAATTTTTAAAATCGGTGTAGGGTCAATCAAATTATTTTTCTTGAGTGAGCTTTGGTAATTTGTATGTTTCAAGGAATTTGTTCTTTTCATCTGAGTTGTCTAATTTGTTAACATAAAGTTGTTCATAATATTGCTCTACTATTCTTTAATTATCTGTAGAATCTGGTGTGTTGTCATCTCTCTCATTCCTGATACTGGTAAGTTACATATTCTTTTTTAATTTCCCAAGAAGCCTGACTAAATTTTTTTATCAATTTTATTGATCAAAGAAACAACTTTTGGTTTTATTGAATTTTTTTCCTATAGTTTTCTGGGTTTTATTTCATTGATTTCCACTCTGACCTTTATTATTTCCTTTCTTTTGGTTTAATTTGCTCTTCCTTTTCTAGTTTCTCAGGGTGGAAGCTGATGTCATTGATTCAAAATCTTTCTTTTCTGATATAGGTGTTTATTACCATAACTATTCCCTCAAAGTATTGCCAAAGTTGCATCCCTCAAGTTTTGATATTTTGTGTTTTTATTTTTATTCAGTTTAAAGTACTTTTTAATTTTAATTTTTATTTCCTTTTTGACCCATTGCTTATTTAGAAGTATGTTATTTTGTTTCCAATATTTTGGTATTTTCCAGAAATCTTTCTGTCATCTATTTCCAATTTAATTCAATGGCAGCCAGAGAACATACTCTGTATAAATTGAATCCTTTTTAATGTTTTTTTAAAGATTTTATTTATTTATTTGCGAGAGAGAGAATAAGAGACAGAGAGCACGAGAGGAAAGAGGGTCAGAGGGAGAAGCAGACTCCCTGCTGAGCAGGGAGCTGGATGCGGGACTCGATCCCGGGACTCCAGGATCATGACCTGAGCTGAAGGCAGTCGCTTAACCAACTGAGCCACCCAGGTGCCCCTTTTTAATGTATTGATATTGTTTTATGCCCCAGAATATGTTATATCTTGGTCAATATTCTATGTTCATTTGAAAAGGAGTGTATTCTGCTGTTGTATGGAGTGTTCTAGAATTATAAATTTTAAGGTCAAGTTGGTTGATAGTTTTTTCAGGTACTCTTGATCATTAGTTATTTTCTGTCCACTTGCTCTGTCAGTTTTTGATGGAAAGGTGTTGAAATCTCTATCATGTTTGTGTATTTCTTCTAGCACTTCTATCAGTTTTTGCTTTGTGTATTTTGAAGCTCCATTATTAGGTGCATAAACATTTACACTTGTGATGTCCTCTTGAATTGACCCTTCTTTTGTTATGAAATGACCCAATTTATCCCTAACAATATTCTTGACTTTGAAACCTTTGTAATCTGATAGTAATAGAGCACTCCAGCTATCTTTTGATTAGTGTTATCACAGTATATCCTTTTTGCATTTTTCACTTGCAATGTTTGTGTTTTTACATGTAACCGGGGTTTCTTCTAGGAAATTTAAAGTTCTGTCTTATTTTTTTATGCAATCAGATATCCTCTGCCTTTTAATTAAGGTGTTTATACCATTTATGTTTAATGTGATTGATTATATGATTGCATTTAAATGTATTTGTTTTCCACTTGTTCCACATTATAATATGTCTTTTCCTCTGGTTGCTTTAACATTTTCTTTTTATTACTGGTTTTAAGAAGTATGATTATGTGTTTTTATGTCATTTTATTCTTGTTACTTGTGCTTAGGGTTTGTTCTTAGATCTGTATTTTTTTTTAAAGATTTTATTTATTTGACAGACAGACACAGTAAGAGAGGGAACACAAGCAGGGGGAATAAGAGAGGGAGAAGCAGGCTTCCCCATGGAGCAGGAAGCCCGATGCGGGGTTCGATCCCAGGACCCTAGGATCATGACCTGAGCCAAAGGCAGACGCTTAACAACTGAGCACCCAGGCACCCCTGTATATTTATTATTTTCATCAACTTTGAACAAAATTTTGCCATTATTTTTTCAATTTTTTAATATGTGCCCCCTCTACTCTTTTTGAGGAGTTCCATTATGAACATATTTGGCCACTTGAGTCGTCCCACAACTCATTGATGGTCTACTCTTTTTTTTTTCCCAGCATTTTTTTCTGCACTTTATTTTGTATAGTTCCTATTATTATATTGTTATGTTTCTAATCTTTTCTCCTGTGGCATACAATCTTTAATCCTATCTGGTATATTTTTAAATTACAGAATTACAATATTCACTTATAGAAGTTTGATTTAAATCTTTTTTATATTCTTCCTGTCTCTACTTAACATGTTCTATCTTTTCTCTACCTTTTTGAGCATGTGGAATACAACCACAATTGCTATTTTGATGTCCTTTCCTATTAATTATATCATCTATGTCATTTCTGTTTCACTTTTGACCGATTTTTTTCTCCTCATTGTGGGTCCCATTTTCCTGTTTCTTTGCACATTTAGTAATTTTTGAAAGGATGCTAGACATTTTTATTTTTATCTTGTCATGTGCTGGACTTTTTTATACTTATAAATATTCTTAAGTTTGATTCTAGAATATGGCTAGAGTTACTTGAAGATAGTTTGACCCTTTCAGAACTTGCTTTAAACTTTGTTAGGTGGAAACCAGAGCTCCATTTAGTCTAGGCATAATTTTCCTCACTGTTTAGGCAAGACCCTTCTCAGGACTCTAAGTGATGCTTTTTAATTTAGATTTTCCACTGTGGCTTTGGGGAACAAGCAATATACCCTATATAACATTTAGTTATGATTGTCTCTAATCCTTTCAAGGTGTTTCTTTCCTCAACCTTGGATAATTTCCTCACATGTATAGCCTGATCAATACTCAACTAAATACTTGAAGGGTACTCTCTGAAATTCTCTCTGTGTGCAGGTCTCTCATCTACGGCAATCTTCCATGTAATTCTAGCTGTCTTGGCTTCCCTGGATTGCCAGCTCCATTTTCTCAGCTCAGGGAAACAACCGGGCTCTCTCTGCGTACTTCTTCCCTGCATTATCATCTGAAAACTTTTCCCAAATAGTAAGCTGAAACAATTGTAGGGCTCCCTTCATTTGTTTCCTGTCTTACTGATCACTGTCCTTTGTTGCTTGATGGTCAAACTTATGTTTTTCTTAGAGTGATATCTTTAGCTAACATGTCAAAGAGGAAACCAGCAAGTTAGCAAATTTTACTGGCCAGTATAGATTCCACTTTTACCCTCACTCATGGCCTGAAATCTGAAAACCTTAAAGTCAGTGAACATCTGTGTTCATCTAGCTAATACTACTTGAGATTGAGGATTCAAAGAAGAACTTAGAATTTCACCTATATAGGAAAATTATGTTAAGTCCAAATCTCCTAATTTCCTTATAGGTCAAGGAAATTGACCTACAGGAAATTTCCACCACAGGATTCCCCTCTCAAGAAAAAATGAGGAGTTCTAGCTACACCTGGACTACCTTTATTTAATATTTTTCCCCTAAATAAACCATAGATTCTGATAGGGCAAAAACTATCTATCTTCTTCACAATGATATCTTCAGATTCTATTTCAGTGTCTGGCATATTAGAGGAACTCAGAAAATATTGGATGGATGAATGAATCTAAGTGTTAACCAGAAAATTCTCAAACCCTCTAAAAATTTTAGATAATGAAAATAGCAGAGACAAAACATAAAACTCAGGCCCAGCCTTATAGTTCTAGCCCATTAACTCCCTTTGTTAGTTGGGCTTTAGGAAGCAGAACTAGAAGATGAAAAGATGGCCCTTCACACAACTTAGGGCCCCTTCCCAGCACATTGCTGCATTTCTCTGCCAAACCCTAAAGCCTCAAGGCTCCTCTTAGCTGAGTAACATCTGTGCATTTTCTTAAATCCATTTCCAGATTTGATAAATATAAAAGGCAAAGCAGAGTTGAGCAACTCAAGGAAACAAGTGAGGGGATAATAGGTCCCTGTGCCTAGAAATCTGGCACCACAGGATTGCGCTAAATTAGGTGCAAAGAAGCCATCTGGTCAATTTAGTTTTAATCCCACCAAGTTTGTTGAAAAATATTTGCCAATGGATCAGAATTGAAGGGAGAATTTTAAAATAGTATAATTAGATATGATGCCAGAAAGTCTTGTCACAAGCCATCCAAGAGCAAGTAAGGAAAATAAAGAAGAAATTGCAAATACAATTAAATAAATACACCACAATAAATGATAATAAACTCAAGCAGGCTTTGGCCTCAGCCCCTACATTCTTCTAGGCAGTTCACCGCACTGTGTGCTGGGTTGCTTGGCAGGTTGAACTTAGTTGGGCTGGGTTCAGTAGTGCTCAGGAATGTGAGTGGGAAGAGATTGCCAGGCACCGCTGCCCTGGCAGGTTGTCACAGAGAGGCTAGAAGGGGTGGGACTGATAGATACCAGACAGAGCTTTGCTCTCTGGGCACCCTGTACTGACCCAGGTGTACCTGGCCCCCAGGATGCACTTACTCACCACTTCCTCCCCACTAGGAAAAAAAAAGACAAGCTGCAGAAAGCATTCCAAGCTAAATTTTTCTATATTTAATGACCACCATTCAGCAAGTGTGTTGCACACACTAATCCCTGAGAACCTATGCAACAAAAGCTTATGTGGATGCCAGATTCTTGCATTTAAATGTGGCAGTGCCAGGAAGCACTGGAGATCCTTAATTCAAGTGTTGGGATCACTTTAAGCTCTCATACCAGATCAGGCCCAGACGTTTAGGATCAAGCCTCCAAAGACAGGAACCAAAAGAACCACCTGCATTTCTCTACCCAGGAGTACATTCAGGAAAGAATTACCAATTAAATGAGAAGGTACCACCTCCTCTCCACTTTACTGGTTCTGCATCTTGCTAGATGTATGCAGGTACAACATTCTCTGCAGCCTACAGGGTGATGGTATTTGATGTAGCTAAAAAGCGCACCATTCTTAGAGTTCAAAGGCATGCATTTTTCCAGATCAATCACTTACTGACTCTACAAGCATAAGCAAGTTAGCAAAGTCAATGATCATCAACTGTTCATATATAAGATGGGATACTATTTCCTTCCTTTTTAAATTATAAACTGACACACAGATGTTAGATGTATTATTGTTAAAGGCTCTTGGAAACTTGTTGGAAGTTTTCAAAGAAGGATAGCTAACAACTGGTGTACTCTTGGCTAAGAGTCAAGAGAATGGGTTCTTTTTTTTTTTAAGATTTTATTTATTTATTTGACAGAGACGGAGATAGCAAGAGCAGGAACACAAGCAGCGGGAGTGGGAGAGGGAGAGCAGGCTTCCCTCCAAGGAGGGAACCCAATGTGGGACTCGATCCCAGGACCCTGGGATCATGACCTGAGCCGAAGGCAGACGCTTAATGACTGAGCCACCCAGGCGCCCCAAGAGAATGGGTTCTGTTTCTTAATTCTCCGCAATTTTGCTTCTAAGCCCCTATTGCTTCATCTTGTAAAATGAAAGGGTGAGTCTTGATGCTATAAAGGTCTTTTCCAACACCAGCATCCTGATGCATGTAAGTAAATCATTTTGAGAAGACTGATTTATAACCCCAAGGATTATGTGCCCTTCTCAGCATCTCCATGTTCTGGATCAGTTTTGGTAAACGATGACCTGTCAGGTCATATCCATCCTGACACTGTTTTTTTTTTTAATAAAGCTTTATTAGAACACAGCCATGCTTACTCATTTATTATTGTCTATTGCTGTGCCATGCTACAAGAGCAAGAATTGAGTAGCTATGACAGAAATCATATGAAATCAAAGCTTAAAATATTTGCCATCTCACCCTTTATAGAAAGTTTGCCATCCCCTGTTCTAGGTGATTGTTGTATGGTTTCAACAAAAATATTAAACCAATGCTTGCTAACATTCTTTTTTTCAAAGACATAATATGACAATCTGAGATATGTTTATGCTTTTATTTTAAATTATTATAGACTTCTTGAGTGGTTAAGCATAACATAATATAATAGCAATAATAAACCTTCTCAGTCTGGGGAGAGAAAGGACATCTATACCTTGGTATTATTTTCACTAGACAGAGCACTTAAATAGACCGGGTTTTGGGGCAATAAAAAATAAGATGTATGTTATGTTCACAAGAGAAGTACAAATTTCTCTTGCAATTTCTCTTGTAAACTAGATGAAAGGAGGGCAGAATTCATATCTGGAAGAAAATTAACCCTCATACTAAAATATATGACAGAGTGATGACATGTCAGAGTGAAAACCTCCCAATGTTTTCTAGTCAACCCTACCTCCATTCATAAAGGGATCAGAGCATATTTTTCTCCCACACCTCCTAGTTTCCACCTCAATGTCCAGCAAAATCAAGAGACAATGAACTCAGAGCTCAACAGAAAGAAGGAAAGGAGGAAAAGCAGTGAATTCTTGAAATATTTACAGCTCTGGAAATTGCAAAGCACAGGAATAAGGCAGAGAACTAGGACTTTATGAGTGATAAGTCCCCAGGAAGTGCTACAGTCCCCACCCTCACCGTAGCACAGGAATACTGGACTCTCAAACCCACCCAACACAAAGAATCTGAAACAAGAAGATACAGGGAAGTAACAGGAAGAGGAAGAAAGATAGGAATGAAGGCCCAGTCTGCCAGGTGGAATCCATTTGCATGGTGCAAAATAACAAAGTAGCTAAATCAGCATGTGATTATCTCCTATGTGAATATGTGTGTGTGTGTGTGTGTGTGTGTGTGTGTGTGTGTGTGTGCATTTGCTGCTCCTATGCTCAAGGGACAGTGTTGCCTTCTGTATCAGTTATCTGTTTCTATATAATAAGCCATCCCAGTGATTTATTAACTCACAGATCTATGCATAATTAAGTTGGGTTCAGGTGAATGGTTCTCTTCTGTCTCTCCTGCAGTCATGTAAATACAATCAGTTGGAGGGTAAACTGGGAGCTGGTCCAAGAGGGCATAACTCCCCTTTCTGGTAGTTTGTACTAGCTATTGACTAAGCTACGTCTCAGCATGCTATATAGTGGAGGGAAGTTTTCCAGCAGACAGAGAAGGCAAGCCCCCTGCACAAGCACTCTTTAAGCCTCAGCTAGCACCACATTTGCTAAAGTTACATTAACCAAAGCAGGTTTCTTGGCCAAGCCAATTCAGGCAGTAAAAACCAAGCTTCTGCCTCATGATGGAACAGCAAACTCACAGTCCACAAGCTATGTACACAGGGTTGCGAGAGTTTGTGGCCATTTTTCACAATGTGTTACACAATCCTAATTTTGAGTTCAGAGAGGATGAACTTAAGATTGGAGTATATCATGTACTTGTGATTTGTTAAGCTATGAGGCATCAGAGGAAGGAAACGTATTTGGAGTGAGTCTGAAAAACTTAGGATCAAAGCTTAACTTCATTGCTTACTTACTGTGTGACATTGGACATACTATTTAATCTCTCTGAGTCCATTTCCTCATCTATAAGATGGACAACATATTATCTGTTGCACAGAGTGAAATGCTTAGACAGCACCTGGCATATAGACCTTTGAGAGATTTAGTTTCTGCCCTCAGATATCTGTGCCTGTGTGAATGAATGTGTTTCATGGTCAGCAATTATAATTGAGTGAGAATGCATGGGGCTTTGGCTTTTCTGAGCACTGAAGTTTAGGTCTGGCAAATAACAACACAATAATCCCCAAAATATAGCTTCTCACATCAAAACCACATGCCACATGGAACTGTTTGGACTGTGAGGCCTGAAAGTATGAGGGCCCTCCAGAGCTCAGTCTCTCCAAAAGGCGATGTCTCACACAGTCGCAGGAAGGAGGGGAACAGAGTGGCCAGACAAGGGGGCATTAACCCAATCACACCCTGACTTTCTTCATTATTCAATCTTACAAATTGGGTGGCCAAGAAACCATGACCAAAAGGGAAGGATTTTGGCACAGGGAGGGCCTTGATTTTGTATAGATTCTGCTGAAGGACTTGAGCACAGACATTCTGCTCAGGAACCAGTCAGAAGAAGGGGTTAAGGTGTGAAATCCTTAATACAGGGGCACTTGGAGGGCTTATGACTATCAAAGGTGAATTTGCGAGAAAATTGGAGGTCACAAAACATCAGCATTTGAGAAGGTAGGTTTCAGGACCTGCTCTTATGGACATGCAGCTATGGCTTCCCCACGAACTGGACTTGGGAAGGGTCTGCTGTGGCTTATGGAAACCAGTGTTGAGAATCCCAAGACTCTTCTATGGCCGGAGTGCACTTGCTGGCAGGAGACAAATTCATAATTAAAGTGCTTTGGAGACATTTATGTAATGCTCTGACTGGTTTTTGGAGGCAATACCAGAGCCTTCAAATGACATGTTTGCAATAGGGGTAGTGTGCTTATTATATCAATAACCAAGATGGGGGGCGGGGATCAGGCACAACAATTTCTCAGTAAGTCCACCAGAGGTGCTCTCTATTATGTTCTCAAAAATGTTGGGTATTTGCATCAAAAAAAATCAGTAGCCCAAATTGTTAAAGTCGGGTTCTTAGGTTTCCCAGTTTTAGCCCTAAACATTCCACATCACAGGAAATCCCTCAGTCCCAGGCAAATCAGGATGGTTGGTCACCCAAAAGTTGGGATATCTCATAGTCACCAACATGGTCATCCATCCAAGATCAAATTTAATCTTGGATATCCAATGAGTTGTTATAAGGGTCTTCTGCAGGGACATATTAACCAATAAAATAGAGGGTAACCTCAGGGGTGCCTGGGTGGCTCAGCCAGTTAAGCATCTGCCCTCAGCTCAAGTCATGATCTCAGGGTCCTGCAATTGAGCCCCATATCGGGCTCTCTGCTCAGCGGGGAGCCTGCTTCTCCCTCTCCCTTTGTCTGCCACTCCCCCTGCTTGTGTTTGCTCTCTCTCTCCCAAATAAATAGTAATTTCTTTAAAAAATAAATAAAATAAAATAAATAAAAGGTAACTTCTTCTCTGCCCAGATTAGTCCTTACAAGTATATTAGTTAGGATTCCTCAGAGAAACAGAACCAATAAGATGTGTGTAGATAGATAGGTAGATGGTGATGATAGATAGAGAGAGAGATAGATAGATAGATAGATAGATAGATAGATAGATAGATAGATGATAGATAGAGATTTATTTTATGGAATTGGCTCATGTGACTGTTGAGAGTGGCAAGTCCAAAATCTGCAAGTTAGTTGGAGACCCAGGGAAGAGTGATGTTGCAGTCTTGAGTCTGAAAGCCATTGAGAGGCAGAATTCCTTCTTACTTGGAGGACCTCAGTCTGTTTTCTCTTAGGCCTTCAACCGATTGCATGAGGCCCACCCACATTATGGGTGAAGTTAGTTGGCTTTATTCAAAATCTACTGATTAAAGTGTTAATCTCATCTAAAAACGTACCTTCATAGCAATATCCAGACTGGTTGGTGTTTGACCAACCAAGTTGACACATAAAATTCACCCTCACACTTAGTCAGATACGAGTCAAGTCAAGATACAGTCTCATACCTTGTAGTGACTTGGATTCTGTAGAAAATCCTAGAAAGGATATCATCCAAGAACTAGAGGATCTTCTTAAAGGATTTGCTAACAACCATGTGCACACCAGCTACTCTGGCTGGGAAACTGGAGGGTTCTGACAGGGTTTCTTCAAGACTGGGAGAATACCAACACCAGGACTCAAGTCTTGGCCAGACCCATTCTCAGTTTGCTTTATGGTGTTTTGAAGCCACAGCAACACTGGAATGAGAGCACTGATATCTCATCTCCTCCCTAAACTGTGGGAGGAATTGGAAAGCAGCAACCTTGGCCTCTCTAAAAGTTCTGGGTGTGCTAGATTTCCCTGGCTATGGCTACAGCTGTGACAAGAAGAGAGGAAAGCAATGTTTGTCAAACAAGCCTACAGAGCTTAGAACATGGCTAGAACATCTTCCTTTTAGTTAGGTTATAAAAGTATGGCTTGCAGTCACAATTAGATAAACAATTATAGCACCCTTGATTGTAGACAATTCATGATTTTAAAAATATTATATCTGTAATACTCTACCAACCATAGAATCTCAGCATTGGGAGGACCTTAAAGTTCATCTTGTCATTGTATCCAGCTGTAACATTTATAACAAATAAACTGCAATAAGCCAGAGGCAGCATCAACACTTGATTGGCTCTGATTCTCTCATCGTGTATTAAGAGTGGTGCAAGTTAAAGGAATTTGAATTCTTCCAAGAATTCAAATTGCTCCTGCCTTTCATGGCATTTATTTTTCTTCAGTCTTCTCTTGTGGTCTTCCTTACCTGTCAGTGATTTTCCTGGGTTCCCATTTATAGCACAGACCCAGAACTTGTGGAGGAAAAGAAGAGCAGAGAATATGAATGCCAAGAAAAAGAAAGGCAGAGCCTAAAGTCAAGAGAGAGCCAAGAAACAATAAGGAAGATAAGAGTGAAAATAAAGTCTGGTGGGGCGAATCAAAGTGGCACAGGCTTTGTAAGGAGAAGATAGCCAGGACCTATAACAAAGAGAGAGAAGATTGGAAAAGAAGGAAGAGAGCAGACGAGGCCCAAGAATAAAGGAGATGGGGCAAAGATCAGTTACGAGGCAGAGTAAGGGACCTGATATAGCAAAGCTTAGGCTGGAAATGGATTATGCACAAGAACTAAGTTCTATCTGGTGGTGGCAGTGGACTCACTGAATGACCTGGGAAGACAAAGAGATTGGCATTTTGACTGTGGACAAAAGTAAAGCTAATTCTACTCTCTCTGCTCACTGCCCCCCCGCCCCAGGCAATCTGCCCCAGTTCCTAAAAGCTGCCATGACCTTACCCCATAGCAATGGAATTTATTGTCTTCTTCTTCCTTTCAGACAATAAGGTGAAATTTTGCCCAGTTTTGATAAACTTTCCATTTTCTCCTAACAGATATCCCCTGCCTACATCACCCAGGGGACACAATGTCTCCCCATGTTAAATGTCCTATACTTAGGATACTCCTCAGATAAATGAAAACATATACACAGATCTTCCCAAAACATGTTCTGACATTTATTCATATCAGCAAACAAGCCACAGAAATTCTCCAAACCCTCTGAAAAACATGCTAACCTAGCATTTCCCCCAGCAGACACAAAACTTACTCATGCTGACATAAACACACACACACATGCATACACATACACACACACACACACATACACACACATGTTTTCCTGAACATTGCAAAACTAAGCAGCTGATCGACCTAAGTGGAGACATAATATTTTAGAGATGCTCCTGATAGCCCACAAGGGAGTCAATGCTGTGGCCTGTGATGGTGTTGACCAGGTTGTATACCAAATGTACAGTATGTCAAAAGGAAAAATCATTTCCAAGAACAATGATGGAAGTAGCCCAAATATGTGCTTGGAGAAAACCAAGTGAATTTGGGGTTTGGTCCAAGTGAAATATCAAAAGGATGAATCAGAAAAATATATATGTGGGGCTTTGAAAAGTTATTTTTCTTTGTACAGTTAAAATGGCAGAGTTTCAATTTGAGTTTCAAGTGCACGAAAGATGTGTCAAATGATCCAGTTTGTAGCTTGTGACCAGCCTGGAGGGGAAATGATAAAACATTGTTTTGATTATGGACCTAAGATTATTTCAATAAACACAGCCTGGAGATCACATTAATATCAATTTTTTTAAAGTGTCTTTCCCTTTTTACTGAGCCTTTAAAAAGGGTTTTTATTTTGTTTTTGACGGGGTCTTTGAAGGTTCCTGTCTTCAGCCTCAAAACCTACCACATCCCCACTGTTTTCTGACATCCTTTAGTCCCATCTTTGCACAATTCCTTTGAGATGAGCTGAAGTCTAAAGTTTTTATAATACTAAGCAGTAAATCTCACTGTCAGGGTCATTCCAAGGCCATGAGACATTATATGACAACCTGCAAAACTGACTCGATGTGCTTTTGACTTTGGGGGGATGTCAGTGAAAGAACATGGGATTAGGAGTAAAAAGTCCTGCTTTTTAGTCCTAGCTTCGCTGTTTCTGAGCTTTGTCTCCTTCTGTTTTTTCATTCAGCAAATGTTGAATATCTAATATGGGCCACACACTATAGTAGGAACTGAATAGAGAAATAGAAGCACAGTCAAGGAGTTTATAGTTGAGGTGTGGGCAATGTAAACAATAAAATATAGTGTGGTGGGGGTAAGCACAACAATGGAAATACATGCAAGGTAGAAAAATTGCACAAAGAAGAAAGTAAATTGCTCTGTTGGAAAAGAGGAGGGTAGGCTTTCGCTAGGAGGTGACATATGAATTAAGTTCCAAAAGATGGATGTGTCTAATCAGGTAAATAAGGAATGGGTAGAGGATATTCTTGGTCAAAGAAAGAGCAAGCACAAAAATTCAGAGATGGGGCAGAATGAGTGTGTTTGGAAAGCTATATACATTCTACTATAATTGAAGCATAAAGTGTATGGGATGAACAAGAGGAAAAGACTGCAATAGGAAGTGAGGGTAAAGTGTAGGCAGAAGCCAGTGCAATGATCTTAGACTTTTTGATCTAATAACAACAGTGGTCAATATTTACAAAGCATCTTGAGGTGTCCAACACTATGCAAACACTCTATAACCATCATCTCATTTAATGTTTACAACAATTCTAGTAAGAAGGTACTATTATTTCTTTCCACTTAATAGATGAGGAAACTGTCCTTAAAGAACTTATACAACCTATACAAACTAGAGACAGTAAAAGGAGAAGTTGGGACTCAAACCCTAGTCTGTCCAACTGCAGAATCAGTTCCCTAATGCTGCAATCCTTCACATACATTAGCTTATTGGATTTAGCAAATGGAGATCACAATGACTTTTGCCAGGTCACTTTTTTTTATAAGGGCAGAAACTACATTTTAGTGGGTGGGGAAATAATCTCATGGAAGAACTTTAAGAAGATCAAATCCAAGTCTTATGATCTCAATTCCAGTTTTCTCCAACATAGAGTAGTGAATAAAATGGACAGAAGGTTGAGCCAAACATAGGAATTCCAAGAAAGAAACCTCAGATTCTGGAGTGGATTGACTGTACCCCAGGGGAAGAAAGTTCGCCTGGCTGAGAAAAGAAGAGACTGCTGACTGTGGTATATAAAATGGGAGTGACACAAAATGTTACACTGTTCATAGATGGAGAATCCAATGGAGCCTACAGAGAAAGACACCATAGGAGACGTCATATTTGAGTGGGGTACTGAAGAAAGAGAAGAAGTAAGGGCAGAGGGAAAAGATAATTCCAGAATGGCCAGGAGTTGAGCAAACCACAGACATAGGAAAATACAATATATATTTAAAGAAGTGAAGCTAGATCATGTTTGCTGGAGCACAGAGTTCGAGTACGAAAATTAGTGCAAGGCAACACTGGTTGGGACCAGGTTATGGAAGGCTGAGCTAAGGCATCCAGCTTTTATTAAAGACACAGGAGTACCACTGAAGATTTCTGTGCAGGGAGCGATGTGACCAAAGAACTGTCCCAGAACAACTCATCTGGCTGTCTGCATCTAGAGGCATAAAAAGCCCTGTCAATGCAGTCAATGAAGTCAATGCAATAGCCCAGGTGTGGGTGCCAAGGTCTGAGCTACAGTAGTGACAGACAAACAAAATGAAAGGAACATCCCAAGAAATATCATGAAAGGAGAATCAACAGGAATCTGTGACTGATGAGATGGAGCCATCAATGATAATGCAAAGGTTTCAGAGACTTCAAGGATAGCTGTGGCATTAACAGAAATGCCAAAGTCAGGGGGCAGAGCAAGATGGCAGAGGAGTAGGAGACCTGGATTTCATCTGGTCTCAGGAATTCAGCTGAATAGGGATCAAACCATACTGAACACCTACGAACTCAACAGGAGATCGAAGATAAGAAGAGTAACAACACTCTGAACAGAAAAGCGACCACTTTCTGGAAGGTAGGATGTGCGGGGAAGTGAATCCGAGGTGATATTCGGGAGGATAGATGGCGGGGGAGGGGCCTCCGTCGGCCGCTTCTGGCAAGTGCTAGAGCCACGGAGCACAAAATCGGAACTTTTAGAAGTCGGCTCCACTGTGGAACGTCGCTCCAGTGGCTAAGCGGGGGGTGGAACCCTCGCGGGACAGTGTGGTCTCAGAACCCTCGGGGTCACAGAAAGACCTGGGTTGCCTGAGTGCAGCAGAGCTCCCAGGTATCGGAGCGGGGAATCCGGCCGCAGAGACGGAGCCGAGGCGCGGGCTCTCAGCTCGGGGTTGCCATAAACTGTGATCCGCGGCCCAGTCGGGCCACTGCTCCTCCAGCAGGGACCCAACAAGCGGCAGAGCCGGGGAGACTCTCCTTCCTCCCCCGGGAGGAGCGGCGCGGGAGCACACCGCAGGGATCTGCTGGATTTGGAGACTCCACACGGGGTCGGGTGCCAGAGATAGAAACGCTCGATCACAGGCGGGGTGAGCACGGAGTGCGGCCGGAGACCGGGGACATGGGAGTGACTGCTTTTCTCTGGGGGCGCACTCAGGAGCAGGGCCCTGAGTTCTCGGCTCCTCCGGGCGGAGATTGGGAGGCCACCATTTTCACCCTGGTCCTCCAAAGCTGTACCGAGAGCTTGCAGGGAACAAAAGCTCCTGAGAGCAAACCGGAGCAGCTTGCTTAGCCCGGACTCACAAGGGCGGGGCAATTCCGCCTCCGCAAAGACATTTGGGAACCACGGCAACAGGTCCCTCCCCCAGAAGATCAGCACGAACAGCCAGCAAGCCAAGACCAAGTTTACCGATCAAGGAAAACGGGAGAACTCCAGCGCTAGGGGAATACTGCACATAGAATTCATGGCTTTTTTACCATAATTCATTAGTTTTTCAAAGTTAATTTTTTAACTGTTTTTTTTAATTTTTCTTTTTCCCTTTTTCAAACAACATCTTATCAATCCCTTTTTTTAAAAAAAACATTTTTTATATTTCATTTTTAGAGTCATATTTTTCTCCCTTCATATTAGTTACCCTTATTTTTGGCATATATCTATAAGTTGTTCTCTCTTTAAAATGTTGAGATACAATTTCTTCTAACAGATCAAAATATACCCTAAATCACTAGTGTATGGCTTTGTTCTATTCTCCTGCCTGATCACATTCTCTCCCCTTTTTTTTTCTTTTTTCTTTTTTCTTTTTCTTTTTAAATCTTCTTCTTTCTTTTTAAAAAAACAACTTCTTACCTTATCAATCCCTTTTATAAAATCTTTTATAATTTTCATCTTTACAGTCATCTGCCATCCCTTCATTGTATCAACCCTTATTTTGTACATATATAAGTCTTTCTTCCTTTAAAATTTTAGCAGGCACTTTCTTCTAACAGACCAAAATATGCCCAAAAGCTAGTGTGTGGCACTGATCTATGCACTAGCCTGATCATATTTGATCATATTCTGTTTTTTTTGTTTTGTTCTGTTTTTGTTTGTTTTTATCTTTTTCTTTTTCCTTTTTTTTTTCTCTCTTCTTTCTTTCCCTTTCTTGTCCCCTGGTTTCAGGTCTTTTCTGATTTGTATAGAGTATAATTGCTGGAGACATTGTTAACCTGTTAGCATTCGGTTCTCTCATTCATCTGTTCTCCTCTGGACAAAATGACAAGACGAAAAAAATCACCTCAGCAAAAAGAACAAGAGGTAGTACCGTCTGCCAGGGACCTACTCAATACTGACATTACTATGATGTCGGACCTAGAGTTCAGAATCATGACTTTAAAGATACTAGCTAGGCTTTAAAAAAGTGTGGAAGTTATTAGAGAAACCCTTTCTGGAGAAATAAAAGAACTAAAATCTAACCAAGTCGAAATCAAAAAGGCTATTGAGGTGCAATCAAAAATGGGGGCACTAACTGCTAGGATAAATGAGGCAGAAGAGAGAATCAGCGATATAGAAGACCAAATGATGGAAAATAAAGAGGCTGAGAAAAAGAGAGATAAAAACTATAGGATCACGAGGGCAGAATTCGAGAGATAGGCGATACGATAAGACGAAAGAACATTAGAATAATTGGGATCCCAGAAGAAGAAGAAAGAGAGAGAGGGGCAGAAGGTATATTGGAGCAAATAATAGCAGAGAACTTCCCTAATGTGGGGAAGGAAACAGGCATCAAAATCCAGGAGGCACAGAGAGCCCCTCTCAAAATCAATAAAAATAGGTCAACACCCCGACATCTAATAGTAAAACTTACAAGTCTCAGAGACAAAGAGAAAATCCTGAAAGCAGCTCGGGAGAAGAGATATGTAACCTACAATGGTAGAAACATTAGATTGGCAACAGACCTATCCACGGAGACCTGGCAGGCCAGAAAGGACTGGCATGATATCTTCAGAGCACTAAACGAGAAAAATATGCAGCCAAGAATACTATATCCAGCTAGGCTGTCACTGAAAATAGAAGGAGAGATAAAAAGCTTCCAGGACAAACAAAAACTAAAGGAATTTGCAAACACAAAAACAGCCCTATAAGAAATATTCAAAGAGGTCTTCTAAGCAAAAAGAGAGCCTAAAAGCAGCATAGATCAGAAAAGAACACAGACAATATACAGTAACAGTCACCTTACAGGCAATACAATGGCACTAAATTCATACCTTTCAATAGTTACCCTGAATGTAAATGGGCTAAATGCCCCAATCAAAAGACACAGGCTATCAGATTGGATTAAAAAACAATACCCATCAATATGCTGTCTGCAAGAGACTCATTTTAGACCCAAAGACACCCCCACATTGAAAGTGAGGGGGTGGAAAACCATGTACCATGCTAATGGACACCAAAAGAAAGCTGGGGTGGCAATCCTTATATCAGAAAACTAGATTTTAAAACAAAGACTGTAATAAGAGAGAGGAAGGACACTATATCCTACTTAAAGTGTCCATCCAACAAGAAGATCTAACAATTGTAAATATCTATGCCCCTAACGTGGGAGCAGCCAATTATATAAGGCAATTAATAACAAAAGCAAAGAAACATATTGACAACAATACAATAATAGTGGGGGACTTTAACACCCCCCTGACTGAAATGGACGGATCATCTAAGCAAAAGATCAACAAGGAAATAAAGACTTTAAATGAAACACTGGACCAAATGGACTTTATAGACATATTCAGAACATTCCATCCCAAAGCAACGGAATACACATTCCTCTCTAGTGCCCATGGAACATTCTCCAGAATTGATCACATCCTAGGTCACAAATCAGGTCTCAACCTGTACCAAAGGATTGGGATTATTCCCTGCATATTTTCAGACCACAATGCTTTGAAACTAGAACTCAATCACAAGAGGAAAATCGGAAAGAACTCAAATACATGGAGGCTAAAGAGCATCCTACTAGGATGGGTCAACCAGGAAATTAAAGAAGAATTAAAAAAATTCATGGAAACCAATGAAAATGAAAACACAACTGTTCAAAATCTTTGGGATACAGCAAAGGCAGTCCTGAGAGGAAAGTATATAGCAATACAAGCCTTTCTCAAGAAACAAGAAAGGTCTCAAATACACAACCTAACCCTACACCTAATGGAGCTGGAGGAAGAACAGCAAATAAAGCCTAAACGCAGCAGGAGAAGAGAAATAATAAAGATCAGAGCAGAAATCAATGAAATAGAAACCGAAAGAACAGTAGAACAGATCAATGAAACTAGGAGCTGGTTCTTTGAAAGAATTAACAAGATTGATAAACCCCTGGCCAGACTTATCCAAAGGAAAAGAGAAATGACCCAAATCAACAAAATCATGAATGAAAGAGGAGAGATCACAACCAACACCAAAGACATACAAACAATTATAAGAACATATTATGAGCAACTCTATGCCAGCAAATTAGATAACCTGGAAGAAACGGGTGCATTCCTAGAGATGTATCAACTACCAAAATTGACCAGGAAGAAATAGAAAACCTGAACAGACCTATAACCACTAAGGAAATTGAAGCAGTCATCAAAAATCTCCCAAGAAACAAAAGCCCAGGGCCAGATGGCTTCCCAGGGGAATTCTATCAGATATTTCAAGAATTAATACCTATTCTCCTGAAACTGTTCCAAAAAAATACAAATGGAAGGAAACCTTCCAAACTCATTTTATGAGGCCACCATTACCTTGATCCCAAAACCAGACAAAGACCCCATCAAAAGGAGAATTACAGACCAATATCCTTGATGAACATGGATGCAAAAATTCTCACCAAAATACTAGCCAATAGGATCCAACAGTACATTAAAACGATTATTCACCATGACCAAGTGGGATTTATCCCTGGGCTGCAAGGCTGGTTCAACATCCGCAAATCAATCAACGTGATACAATACATTAACAAAAGAAAGAACAAGAATCATATGATCCTCTCAATAGATGCAGAAAAAGCATTTGACAAAGGACAGCATCCTTTCTTGATCAAAACTCTTCAGAGTATGGGGATAGACGGTACATACCTCAATATCATAAAAGCCATCTATGAAAAACCTACAGCGAATATCATTCTCAATGGGGAAAAGCTGAGAGCTTTTCCCCTGAGGTCAGGAACGCAGCAGGGATGTCCCTCTCACCACTGCTATTCAACATAGTATTAGAAGTCCTAGCCACAGCAATCAGACAACAAAAAGAAATCAAAGGCATCCAAATCGGCAAAGAGGAAGTCAAACTCTCACTCTTTGCAGACGATATGATACTGTATGTGGAAAACCCAAGAGACTCTACCCCAAAACTGCTAGAACTCATACAGGAATTCAGTCAAGTAGCAGGCTATAAAATCAATGCACAGAAATCAGTGGCATTCCTATACACCAACAACAAGACAGAAGAGAGACAAATCAAGGAGTCAATCCCATTTACAATTGCGCCCAAAACCATAAGATACCTAGGAATAAATCTAACCAAAGAGGCAAAGGATCTGTACTCAGAAAACTATAAAATACTCATGAAAGAAATTGAAGAAGACACAAAGAAATGGAAAAACGTTCCATGTTCATGGATTGGAAGAACAAACATTGTGAAGATGTCAGTGCTACCTAGAGCAATCTACACATTCAATGCAATCCCCATTAAAATACCATCCACCTTTTTCAAAGAAATGGAACAAATAATCCTAAAATTTGTATGGAACCAGAGGAGACCCCAAATAGCCAGAGGAATATTGAAAAAGAAAAGCAAAGCTGGCGGCATCACAATTCCGGACTTCCAGCTCTATTACAAAGCTGTCATCATCAAGACAGTATGGTACTGGCACAAAAACAGACACATAGATCAATGGAACAGAAGCGAGAGTCCAGAAATGGACCCTCAACTCTATGGTCAACTCATCTTTGACAAAGCAGGAAAGAATGTTCAATGGAAAAAAGACAGTCTCTTCAACAAATGGTGTTGGGAAAATTGGACAGCCACATGCAGAAGAATGAAACTGGACCATTTCCTTACACCACACACAAAAATAGACTCCAAATGGTTGAAAGACCTAAACGTGAGACAGGAGTCCATCAAAATCCTAAAGGAGAACACAGGCAGCAACCTCTTCGACCTCAGCCACAGCAACTTCTTCCTAGAAACATCGCCAAAGGCAAGGGAAGTCAGGGCAAAAATGAACTATTGGGATTTCGTCAAGATAAAAAGCTTTTGCACAGCAAAAGAAACAGTCCACAAAACCAAAAGACAACTGACAGAATGGGAGAAAATATTTGCAAATGGCATATCAGATAAAGGACTAGTATCCAAAATCTATAAAGAACTTCTCAAACTCAACACCCAAAGAACAAATAATCCAATCAAGAAATGGGAAGACATGAACAGACATTTTTCCAAAGAAGACATCCAAATGGGCAACAGACACATGAAAAAGTGCTCAACATTGCTCGGCATCAGGGAAATCCAAATCAAAACCTCAATGAGATACCACCTCACACCAGTCAGAATGGCTAAAATTAACAAGTCAGGAAACGACAGATGTTGGCGGGGATGCGGAGAAAGGGGAACCCTCCTACACTGTTGGTGGGAATGCAAGCTGGTGCAACCCCTCTGGAAAACAGTATGGAGGTTCCTCAAACAGTTGAAAATAGAGCTACCATATGATCCAGGAATTGCACGACTGGGTATTTACCACAAAGATACAAATGTAGGGATCCGAAGGGGTACGTGCACCCCGATGTTTATAGCAGCAATGTCCACAATAGCCAAACTGTGGAAAGAGCCAAGATGTCCATCGACAGATGAATGGATAAAGAAGATGTGGTATAGGGCGCCTGAGTGGCTCAGTTGGTTAAGCGACTGCCTTCGGCTCAGGTCATGATCCTGGAGTCCCTGTATCGAGTCCCGCATCGGGCTCCCTGCTCAGCAGGGAGTCTGCCTCTCCCTCTGACCTTCTTCCCTCTCATGCTCTCTCTCTACCATTCTCTCTCTCTCTCAATAAATAAATAAAAAATCTTTAAAAAAAATTAAAAAATAAAGGAGAAGTGGTATATATACACAATGGAATATTATGCAGCCATCAAAAGGAATGAGATCTTGCCATTTGCAATGACGTGGTTGGAACTGGAGGGTGTTATGCTGAGTGAAATAAGTCAATCAGAGAAAGACATGTATCATATGACCTCACTGATATGAGGAATTCTTAATCTCAGGAAACAAACTGAGGGTTGCTGGAGTGGTGGGGGGTGGGAGGGATTGGGTGGCTGGGTGATAGACATTGGGGAGGGTATGTGCTATGGTGAGCACTGTGAATTGTACAAGACTGATGAATCACGGATCTGTACTTCTGAAACAAAATAATGCAATATATGTTAAGAAAAAAAAAAGAAGATAGCAGGAGGGGAAGAATGAAGGGGAGTAAGTCGGAGGGGGAGACGAACCATTAGAGACGATGGACTCTGAAAAACAAACTGAGGGTTCTAGAGGGGAGGGGGGTGGGCGGATAGGTTAGCCTGGTGATGGGTATTAAAGAGGGCACATTCTGCGTGGAGCACTGGGTGTTATGCACAGACAATGAATCATGGAACACTACATCAAAAACTAATGATGTAATGTATGGTGATTAACATAACAATAAAAATTATTAAAAAAAAAAAGAAATGCCAAAGTCAGGACAAGGATGTGTGTAGTTTTCTTTTCATTGCCTTTCATAATTGTATAAATAAAGTATTTGGTGAAGAAAAACCTGAAAACACAGCTAAGGGAAAAGAAGTGAAAAGTCCATAATCTCGCTGTTAAACATTCCCTTTTGATATACCTTCTAAAATTTTTTCCTTCCCTACACATATATATTTCTAATATTTCCATCATAAATTGGGTCATTCCATTTTATAATTTCTTTTCCCCTTAGTAATATATAGTGAACATCTTTCCACATCAGTAATTGTAGTTCAGCATTGTTGTGCTGATTACACAGAATTCTATCTTATTGTTCATCACAATTTACTCTATCTGCTCCCTGATGCTAAGAATTCTGCATGATTCCAATTTTAGCTATAATTAACATCCTTAATGCTATCTCTTACAAATTAATTATTTCTCTAGTATAAATTCCCAAAAGTATAATTTGAAGTCAAAGGAAACGTAGGATTTTTTTAAGGCTTTTGGACCATATTGCCAAATCATCTTCCAAAAACAACAAACTGTTTATATTCCCATCAGCAGTATAGGAGAGTGAAGAGAGAAGGGTTTTTACTGTAAAGGAACTATGAGCAGTTTCAGATATGTAGATTTTAAAATGCCTATAGGATGCATCAGAGGCAATGCAAATAAATAGTTGGGAAGGAAAGAACTAGGTTGTAAAAGAAAAATCCCTTTTCCTATACCTATTCTTTCTCTTCAGCGCCATTTCTTCATAGCCCTTCCTCTGAAAGGGAGCTGAAAGCAGTAACACCCCAGTAGCAGTAAACTCATCTAGCACCCAAATTTTGTGGTTTCCACATACCATTTTTCATTAAAAGGATTCAGATTTCCTTAGAAGAATGGCTATCTCTAAGACTGAATAGAAAAAGTAAAAGATAAGCCTGAAATAGCTTTTTGTGCCAGAAAAATAAAGGCAGTTTTCAAAGAATGATGGTCATGTCGAAAGAACACAAAAGCCAGGTTGACAATTTAGTACCAAAATAAATAATGATAATAAATAATAATAGATTAAAATCCACTGAATGAAATAGGAAGCCATAAGTTCATACTGACATAAATTAATGAATAAATTAAAAGTTTGATGACATTTACAGAGTCTCAAAGCAACTCCCCATAAAATATTCATCAATTATAAAGAAGAGAGAAATCTGAGAGATACAAAATGAATTGAGTGATCAAAATTAACATCATCAGTAATGGGACAAATTTAAATCATATACTTTCAATACTGCAGTAAGTCGAATACAACATCACTTCTGGAATATTTCAGCAAAGATGTGTTATTTAAGTCTAATCAGGAGAAAACATTAGTAAACCAAAAGTGAGGGGCATTCTACAAAATAATTGGATTTGTTCTTAAGATCGTGAAGTTCTTAAAATCGTGAAGGAAAGACTGAGGAACTGCAGGCTGAAGATCGAGAAACGTGGCTGATTCTAGAGTAGATACTGTTGTTATAAAAGAATTTATTGGGACAATAAGTAAAACTGAAATGGGGTCTGAGATTAAGATGTTATTAATGTTGATATCCTGGTTCTAATGATTGTATTTTGGTTATGAATAAGAGTATCCTTTTTTGTTTGTAGAAAATACACGTTAAAATATTCAGAGCTGATTATGCATCATGTCATCAACTTACTCTCATATAGTCAAGGGAAAAACATTCTTTTTAATGTTCTTGCAACTTTTCTGCACATTCAGAAAGAGAGATGGAGGGAACGAGTAAAAGAAAAAGGACAGAGAGACAAGGAGGCAGACCAGGGCTAGGATCACCCATATGAAGTTGATAGCACTGAAGATCCTGGTATAAGCCATGCTGCTGAGTCCAGAAACTGCCTGGGCTGCCTAGTCTCTATGTTAATCCTAATTAAGACTGGGATGTATATACTAAGAGCCTAATTCTACAGTGGGGTCTTGGTTCCCCCCTGAAGGACCTACACCCTGATCTCCAGAATTTCCATCCACTGGGAAAAGTAGGTGAGACACCCAAACCACAAAATTAGCAGACACCTAATTCAAAGTATCTTAAACATCTGAAAATACAGGCTGCCCCACACCACCCACCATATTTCCCCTTGAATGTCTCTGCAGGTCCAGAAGAAGGTTGAGTATGCCAAAGCTTTGACCCCATCCTTTGCTGAGGTCCCAGCAGTGTTCCCAGAAAAGCCCCCGCTTCCCAGGCGGGAATGAAAGAAATGGATGATAACTCTGAAGTAGAACTTAGGGAATGTACATGGAGGAGGAAGAGGATGAACAAGGAAAGTGTTGGGAGGGATGATGGGGTAACAGCACGCTGTGTAAAACAAGGGAGGAGTTCCAGAAGGGACCAGGGTTCAGCAAGTTAAGGCAGTACAAAGAAAAATTCTTTAGACCTGATCCTTGGGAGGTAATTGGTGAGCTCTGGGCAGGCATCTTCCATAGAGTCTGGGGCAGAAGTCAACGATGACAGATGTTGGGTGGCAGATGTAAAGGTATTTTTCAAAGAAGGACAGAGGTGAGAGAGTTGCTTAAGATAAAAAAAAAAAAAAATCAAAGGTTTAAGGGATATGGGGGATTCCCACCCTGTTAAGTGGGCTTACCAAAAAATACTATGGACTGAAAATAAAAGTATGTGAAAGAGTGGTCAGGGGATTTGGTCATGGTATAGAATCAAGAGGACAGGTAAAAATTTGGGAGGGGGAGGGGAAGAATAGGTAAAGATAGTGATTTGGAGGCAAGAAAGAGGTGTGGTGACCAGTAGAGAGAGTGCAAGATGGCACCACAGGCCAAATGACCTCTGAGAATTCAATGTCAGGGTTTCAGTTGGGTGATCAAAATGAATTCTGTGATTAATGATCCCACTAACTTAGGGGTGGGCCAAGGAAAGGCACTGTGCTTTGTTTACATTTCCACCCCAAGTGTGTGCCGCATGGTCTCTGAGAATAATTACCAGAAACGAGGTCACTGAAAAAGAGAATCCTAGCAGAGAAAATAAGAATGTAGATAAAGTGGTCAAAGGAAATACTGTGACCCAGGAGAAAATCCTGTCCATGTGGCCAGGAAACATGGCCAACAATATTTATACCAGCATTACTTTTAATAGCATAATGGGAAACAACCAATATGCACTGGCAAAGGGATGGTAACAAAGTGTGACACAGTCATATAATGGAATACCATCCAGCAGCAAATATGAATTAGCTATGGCTAAATGCATCAATTCAGATGAATCTGAAAAACGTAAAGCACAAACAATTACCCTGTGTGATACTATTCATATAAAGTTCATTCACACAAAATTATAAAATATATTCATAAGTATGCTTTCAAATTGTAATGAAAAGAGAACAAAAAACATAAAAGTCCTTGCAAGGAGCAAGTAACCAACAAGGAGGGCACGTGGGTGCGCTTCATCATTTTGGCAACATTCTACTTCCTAAGTTGGGCAAACAGATCCAAGAGTATTTACTTAATTATCTTGTATACCTTACCTACATTATATTTTATTTTTGCATGTGTGAAATATTTTATTAAAAAATAAACACAAGCGTTTTAAAGGGGGAGAGTTCCCAAGGACTATCATATGTGTCACTCTCAGGGATCCTGAAGACCAGGTTACTTACTGCTTGTACCCCTTGGCCAACAAGGGATCTAAAATTTCTGGTATCCAATTCCCAACATGTAAAATGACCTCACAAAAGTTCAGGAAGATTGGAAAGCTATCTTCCAAGTTGCAGGATTTCAATCAGAATTCAGAGTTCTCCTTGAAGCAAACAGAAAGGTGAACATTGTGAATTTTCAGAGAAAACAGTCTCTTGAGAAAAGAATCAGTCCCTTTGAGCAGTAATCTCAAGGTGACACCAGGAGGGAAGGAATGCAGCAAACCCACCTGTCTGAATGTGAGGCTTGAGAAATACCCAGGTTCTAGTTGAGGTGAGTAAGGACAAAGGGTTCCTGAACAAATCTGGGGACATAGATTCACTCACTCTAGAATCATGGAATGCTTGACATTGAAGAGAAGGGGCATGCTATGCTGCTTGGGTTTTGCAGAGACCTCAAACCATTCCAGGGCAATATGGAGATTTGCTTAAATTCTACATGCTTACTTTTCCAAATGAATTCATACAGGACTGAAACTTCTCTCTTTCCCAGCTCCATCTCTATCTTCAATGCTGAACTCACTGCAAAAGGTAAGTCAGCCAGGTACAAAGGAAGGTATGGCTAGCACTCTGGAGATCATGAGGGAACTGACCACAGAGGGCCAGAATCAAATCAAGGCTGGAGGTGAAGAGGCAGCATACAACAAGTTCTTGAGAAGCCATCCCCTAAGCTGCCAGGCCCCATACTTCAATTTTGCCCCCACTTCTTTTCATTGCCGAGACCATCAACTCCAGCAGTGAGGAGCTATCTGATAGTATGGCACATCTGGAGGCCCCAGGATGGAGCTGAAATTCACTGAAGACACTAGACTACAAATAAATGATAAAACATGAGAGAAAGTCAAGCTCCAGGAAAGCACTCCTCATAAATCCTCCTGATCCTGATGGCTCCGTCTAGAAACAGATTAAGTGTAAAATACTGATTTTGAATGGAGTCCAGCCAAAAGTTACACAGTTTGAGGGTTTTCTGGAAGGACCGTGTACTTTGAAAAAAGTGGGTTAAGAAATGCAGTGCTGGTGAAGGACCCTAGAGGGGCAGGGGAGGCAAATTTCATCAACCAAGTAGAATATTCCAAATCTATCTGTAAAAGGGTATCCTTTCTGTTACAGAGTGGGTGCTACTTCTGATGGTGCAGATGTAGGTTACGGTATAGCATAGGTCCGCTGGATGGGTGGAGTTTATTTTTCAAGACAGTATATTTTGTGAGATGAGAGGGAGAACAATTTAGGTTTGCAAAATACAAAATAGTTTAAAGTTTGAAGGCGGAAAGAATTACTCATGACTTTCACCATTTCACTGAGCCATTCAGCCTGGTTCTCTCCTCTGTGAAATGGGGACAATTAGAAAATCAATGTCAAAGGGCATTGTGAGGATTAAATGGGATGATGCTTGTAAAGTTCTTAGCATGATGCCTAGAACATATTAATTGCTCCATAAGTGTTAGTTATCCATCACCACCAGGATCATAGTCACCATCATCATTCACCGGGGTCAACAATACAATCTGTAGTGTTCTGGGGGTAAAGAAGATAACACAGGCTATAAAAGGACTTTTTCATTTGATGGAACCAGGTAAGTTTTTGGAGAGCTAACAAATTTACCTAGAAACCAGTATTAAGAAGAAGGACTCTAGGATCTGAATAGTGACTTACAGATGAAAGTTGATATCTGTCTTTGAATAGCAGGACAAAATGGACTGACAGACCAGCCCTGAGTGCTGAGGACAGTGTAATGTCACTAAATGATCATTCATTCTTCCATCCAATAAATATTTATGAGCACTTACTCTATGTCCAGATACCAAGCTCTGTTCTCTGTCATACTGGTACAGTGCTGAACAAACAAACAAAGCCCTATCCCCATGAGCTTACTGAGAAAGAGGCAGGAGCTGAGGGAGGCAGGCAAAGACCTAAAAATGTGCCTGCAACCAGGGGTAGAACATGGTTATCATGGGACATGCAGGCACCTGTTAAACCTCTCTGCTCTTTCAATGAAGTCCTGTGGATGGGAAATCCAAGAGCAGTATGGAAGGAAAAGTAAAGAAAAACTTTAGAGCCAGTCAGACTAGGTTGAGTCTTGATTTAGCCTTGCTGCGTGCCTAAGGTCTCTGAGCAGTTCCCTTGATATTAGAAAAGCACAGTAATAATTTCCTTCCAGAGTATTGTAAGGGTTAAAAATGACACGCCAAGCACTTAGCCTCATGACTAACATATAGTATGTGTTCAATAAAATAAAACTACTTTTTTACTTATGCAACTTGTCATTATTTCCTCATTTATTTCTTTTAGTTTTTAGTAATGTTATTTTAAAAGTATCAGCCTGTCTCAGCTGAAGAACAGGAAGGCACAGATATTTCCCAAAGCTATGAGGGTGCAGGAGCCATGCATGGTAAGTAAGAGTTAGCATGTGCTGACAGTGAGGCCTTAGGCAGAACCCCTGATGGAAACTTTCAGCCTTGGAGGAGGTTGTATTTGATGAGGAGAGGACTCCTCTCAGGTCCCAGGAACAATGCTGGGCAGGACAAATGATCAGAAACACAGACACACCATGATAAAGTGTACATTGGTATAACCTTACAGAGGACTTGCACACACAATGTCCCACTTGATCCTCCAGCTCGGCTTGAGAGGAAGCTATTTTGTCCCCTATTATACTGCTTGCACAAAAGAATTATTACCTTTGTTCTTGCTGCTATTCTTGCTTAGTACTTTGCTATTCATGTTGTCAGTTTGTTTTTTTTAATTATTGTAAAATACACATAAAATTTACCATCTGAACCATTTTTAAGTGTGCAGTTCAATGGTATTAAGTACATTCACATTGTTGTGCAATTATTGCATCTTTAAAGCCTTAATGTCCCATGTCTGGTGGAAGCTAGACCCCAATGTCAGCACTCTTGCTGCCCCTTGCATCCTAACTCCTAGTCCCCAGGGGAAAAACACTGCATTCTGTTCTGCAACTTTGTGGTGTGTTTCTCTCTGCATAACAGAAAGTGGTTTGGGCATGAAGGTAAAGCTGGGCACTGCTATGCTCCTCACCTTTCATCTGGTGCACAGTCTGTGAAATTTAACATCTTTCACCTGCTTCTGACACACATTTACCAGGATATGACTCAAATCAAGCTCCACTTGGCTAACATCTGCCTTTCCAATCCTGCCTGACTCGGCAGGGAAGCTAGTATCTGGCAGAGGGAGCATTGTCGGGTTGCTGTTCCTGGCAAAGGAAAGTAGGGTTTGCTGCCTAACATAGCAAGGGAGGAGGCAGGGCTCCTAATTCTTTTCCCAAGGCCTTTGCTAACACTTTGTGGGGTTTTTTAGGAAGTCACTTTGTGCTTAGCTCTCTGTCAGGAATAAGAATAACAAAATCATTTTCTGTATAGTTCTTCTGTGGTGATTCATGCAACCCAAAATACTTTCAGGTCCTCCAGATTCAAAGTGTTTGAGAATGGTTAACCCTATTTTAGAAAACTGATCTGATTTTTAATTATGATATCATTCATGTGGGTTTAGTGCCTCGGAGGTACCAGCCACTGTGGTAGGAATTCGTGTCCCTAGATGACCCAAAAGATGGTTCTAGGGCCAGGCTTTATCAAGAAAGATGAGAGATGTTGAGATCTCTGGAACTCTTTCGAAGCACCATCCCTGCTTAGTTCCTAAAGGGCCAGTTAGACAGGGATGCTCTCAGGACAAACAGATCCCTTAATATTGCCTAAGACTTCAGCCTCGAAAGCTGGACTAGCCCATATAGGAAGTTCCCCCAAGTCCTTTTGCCACTTTTACTTAAGGCTGAGGTCTGGAGAAAATGATGGGCCATCCCTTCTATGCCCTCTTCCCCTAGTGCTGAGCCATGGCATAGGCTCCCAGCTTGTCCACTCCAACAGTGGGAGGTACAATGGGGAGGCAAGGGGTAGGGAGAGAGCCACTGTGAGGAGAAGTCACCCTTCACTCATCTCACCAGTGCTTTCCCTCTGACCCCAGTGACTCTATTCTACCTTCACTTGTGTCAGAGAGCCTCCTCCTCCCCTGGGATTAGGAGGTGGTGCCCAGCCATGTTTTGGGTTTATAACCAAAATATCTCCTAAATCTATGACCATAGGATGCCTGGAAGATTATGGGAAGATATCATGGTCTCCCCATCCTTAGGAAACTTTGAGAAAGTGGCCTTAGAGGGACACCTGGGTGGCTCAGTTGGTTAAGCATCTGCCTTCGGCTCAGGTGATGATCCCAGGCTCCTGGGATTGAGTCTTGCATCAGGCTTCTTGCTTGGTGGGGAGCATGCTTCTCCCTCTGCCTGTCGCTCCCCCTGCTTGTGCCCTCTCTCTCTCTCTCTCAAATGAATGAATAAATAATAAATAAATAAATAAATAAATAAATAAATAAATAAATAAATAAATTTTTAAAAAGTATTTTTTTAAAAAAAAGAAGGGAGACTTAGAAACACATCTTATGGTTCTTTTCCCTATAGTTTCTCAGTGGTGAGCTGGGGTCTTAGCTAAGACACATGAGACATTTTTTCTGGTTGCAACACAAATGGGACATTTTTTCTGGTTGCAACACAAATGGTTTCAGTTCAGGGATGAGAATTTATCAAGGTCCATAAATTGTACACTAAATACTCATGGGCTATACAACATCACCTGAGAGAGGAGATATCATGTCTAACTTTCTTCCCATCACATCAATAAGTGGAAATACAGCCACTGGATTCCTCATTCCTGACATGTATATTCTTTCTCTAGCTTCTTTGGCAAATTCTACCCCTGATTTCCATACCTAATTCAAGTACCCAAATCTCATCCTGCTAAATATCTAATGAAACAGTGGCCTTTTTTCTTTTACCTCAGTACGTTTGGCTTGTTCGAGAGTCTACTCAGGTTCATTCACCATGTAATTAAGTCAACCTCATGACAGGATGGAACCCTACTCAGAGAATGTCTCCCACTACTAAAGAAGACCATTCTGTTTAGTCCACGTATTATCTTATTATTAGATCATAGAGGATCCAATATGCCTGAATAGCAGCAATAGCACGAAAAACTAAAGGACTTAATTTCCTGAAAGGTTAATGTAGAAGTGAGGTTACAAAAGAAAAAAAATAACAGATTCTTAGGATATAGAACACAGAACATAGAAGCTACGTCATCTGTGCTGTTGCCTCTTCCTTAGCACTGCTGGTCCATCCCTGGAATATACCTTGATTCACTTTCAGACTCACCCTTCAAGAGAGTTGGGTTTTTTTTTTTTAAGATTTATTTATTTGTTTTAGAGAGAGAGCACAGGGAGGGGCAGAGAGAGAGGGAGAGAGAAACTTTAGCAGACTCTTTGCTGAGCTCAGAGACTGACACGGGGCTTGATCTGAAGAGCCTGAGATTGAGACCCTGAGATCATGAGCTGAGCTGAAACCAAGAGTCAGATACTTAACCAATTATGCCACCCAGGGGACCCAAGAGTTGTTGATAATACATAGGAATCATTGACGGGACACCTGGGTGGCCCAGTTGGTTAAGCAAGTGACTCTTGATCTCAGCTCAGGTCTTGATCTCAGGGTCATGAGTTTGAGCCCTGCATTGGACTCCACTCTGGACATGGAGGCTACTTAACAAAAAACAATTAGAAGAAGAAAGAAGAAAAAATACATAGGAATCATGAAAAAAACAAGACATGTAGCCTTAATAAAGAAAGTAGATGATGTCTTGGGATGGCTAATGAAGCAAAAGCCATGAAAGAGATCTTAAAGGCTTGTCTCATGAATGAGAGCAGAAATGGAACTTAAGGGTAGATACCACATTTCTGCCCTATAACAAAAAAGCTTCTAATTGTCTGAAAATTGAACTGGTTTTTCCTTGTCTCTGAGGGTGTTTAAAAGCCAATAGAGGACCACTTGACATAAAGACCATTTTCACGTTGGGAGGTAGGCCTAACTAAATGAGATCTAAGCACCATAACTCATAGGTTTTCCCGCATCTTATAGATAAATGGAGAGGTGTCCTGTCTTACTCATAATGCAGTTCCTAGAGTAGGAAGCAACATTTTCAAAATGGTAGCTCTAGGAAAACAGAGTTTCTTGGGATCGCTAATTGAGATGGGATAGAGGTAAAGGAAAAAAGATTGAGATGGATCTGTTAACAGAAGAGGGAAGAAGATATATTGTGGGGGAGGAAATCACAAGGCATGCAGATGGAATGTGTAGTTCCCAAGAGTTTGAGTGAGTTTTGATGGTCTGGAGAGGAACTTTATGAGGGAACCTTCTCCAATAAAATGAAAAGACAAACCTCATGGAGGAATTTACTGCTCTGAGAATCTAACCATGGAGTGCTGGGATCAACCTGAACTCCCTTCTGGCCTGCTATCCTATGTCATTGGGTACTTGCTGGCTATTTTCACCTCTGAGTCAGAGTGATTGGTAGACTCCCTGAAACATCCTTCATTTCCACCTGTTAAAGGACTCCTTTCTTCCCTTACCTTCTCTATTTTCTCCATGCCCAGAAACCAAATAAGAACCAAGGAGCAGACCACCATAGAAAAACAAGACTGGCACTGCAGCTTGCCTAAGAAGGACATACAGGATGGAATCTAGATCCCATGCCTGGGTTTGCATGACCTGTCCCAATGGTTAGACCAACTCTGACTAATCCATCTTACTCACCAAAAGGAATCCTTTTGCAAAATTGTGATCTGGTTTAAGAATTAGTTCTTCATCTGTTGGTGATAAACCACTACCCCTTCTCTTAGCCTATATCTTACATTATAGTTTAGGAAGGGATGCTAACAATATGCTCAACTCATGATTTCATATCTTAGAATCATAAAGCAAGAGGCAGTATTGTATAGTAGTTAAGAGTACTGGGCCTGGAGGTACACTGCCTGGGTTTGAAATCTATCTCTGTCATTTGCTAACTGTTGATTTTGAGCAAGATACTTAACTTTTCTGGCCCTCAGTTTCTTCCTCTGTAGAAAGAAAACAATAATTATACACAAACAATGACTCATGGAACACTACATCAAAAACTAATGATGTACTGTATGGTGACTAACATAACATAATAAAAAATAATAATTATACCTACTTCATAGGACAGTTGTGAAGCTTAAATGACGTGATAACAGTACACTATTTAGCATAATGACTGGCATTCAGGAAGTACTAAAAATATGTTAGCTACTAACACATTATTTTAGAACTTGAGAGATAATGGTTACATAGACCTACGCTGCTCATAGTGCTTGATTGCAGAGGTAGGTGGCTCATCTGTTCCCCTAGTTGAGTTAAAGTCTTTCTTGGGTCCCTCTTTTTTAACCCCAAGCATACCTTAGTTTACAAGAGAGTAAAATCTGTTATTATTATTATTATTGCTTCCTGACTTTATGAGAACTTCATCTTCATTTCATGTTGATTTTATTTGGTAATAATTATTTTTTGAAAGAAAAATTAGCTTTTATTTCATTCATAAATAACCAGGTTTACCTACTCATGGTAAGTTTGCACTTGTTGAGTACTGCAAAACTTCTTTATTATTATTATTATTATGTTATGTTAATCACCATACATTATGTCATTAGTTTTTGATGTAGTGTTCCATGATTCATTGTTTGCTCCATGCAGTATGTGCCCTCTTTAATACCCATCACCAGGCTAACCCATCCCCCCACCTCCCTCCCCCTAGAACCCTCAGTTTGTTTCTCAGAGTCCATAGTCTTTCATGGTTCGTCTCCCCCTCTGATTCCCCCCCTTCATTCTTCCCAAGCACTGTGAATTGTGTAAGACGGTTGAATCACAGACCTGTACTTCTGAAACAGGTTATAATTATTTTTTATAAAGGCTTTAGTTTTAATTTTCCTTGCCCCTTATCACCTCTGTCATGTAAGTGCAAAAAGTCAGACTCAAAAGCTAGAAATGAATTTCAGTATATGGACATATCATATTTTGTTTATCTATTCATCAATCTTTGAACATTTGAATTGTTCCCATTTTTGTTATTATGAATAATGTTAGTATGAACATTTCTGTACACATTTTTGTGTGAACACATGTTCTCAATCTCTTGGCTATATACACAAGAGTAGAATTGCTGGATTATATGGCATCTTTGTATTTCACTTTTTGAGGAAATGACAATCTGTTTTCCAAAGTCGTTGTACCAGTTTACAGTCCCACCAAAAATATATGAAAGTTCCAAGTTCTCCATATCTTCACCAACACTTGTGATTGCCCATTATTTTTATTATGACTAGCCAGGGGTTTTAAGTGATATGTCATTGTGGTTTTGATTCCTATTTCCCTAATAACTCATAATGTTGAGCATCTTTTACTGTGTTTATTAACCATTTATACATCTTCTTTAGAGAAATATCTATTCAAATCCTTTGCCCATTTTTATTGAGCTAATTTTCTTTTTATTGTTGAGTTGTAAATTTGTGGTTTTTTCTTTCATTCTGGATACTAGATCCCTATCACGATTTACAAATATATTCTCCCATTCTGTAGGTTGTCTTTTTCCATGTTCTTTATTGTGACTTTTGAAGCACAAAAGTTTGTGATTTTGATGAAGTCCAATTTTTTTCTTTGTGCTTTTGGTTTCATATGTAAGGAATCGCTGTCTAATCCAAAGTCATGGGAATTTATGTTTATGTTTTCTCTAGGAGTTTTATGGTTTTAGCACTTACCTTTATTTTTTAAAGGTTTTATTTATTTATTTATTTATTTATTTGACAGAGAGAGCACAAGCAGGGGGAGCAGCAGATGGAGAGGGAGAAGCAGGCTCCCCTCTGAGCAGGGAGCCCAACATGGGGCTTGATCCCAGGACCTTGGGATCATGACCTGAGCTGAAGGCAGACACTTAACTGACTGAGCCATCCAGGTGCCCCAGTTGTAGCACTTACATTTAGGTCTAATATCCTGGTGTTAGTTCATTTTTTTATATGATGTGAGGTAGGGATCCAAATTCATTCTTTTATATGTGGATATCCAGTTGCCTCAGCACAATTTGTTAAAAAGACTATTCATTCCACACTCAATTGTATTGGCACTCATGTTGAAAATCAATCAACCGGAGATTCTCGGTTCTATTCCTTTGACCTATATGTCTTCCTTATGCCAGTACCACAGACTCTTCATCACTGTAACTTTGTAATAAGTTCTGAAATTGAGAAGTGTGAATACTTTATCTTTATTCTTCGTTTTCAAGATTGTCTGGGCTGTTCTGAGTCCCTGGCACTTACAGGCAAATTTTAGGAACTACTTGTCAATTTTTACAGAAAAAAAAAAAGCAGCTGAAATTTTGATAGGGATTGAATTGAATCTGTAAATCAATTTGGGAGGTGTTGACATTTTAGCAATACTATGTCTTGAATCCACAAGTGCAAGATGTCTTTCCATTTATTTATTGCTTCATGTTTTTCCAATAAAATTCTGTAGTTTTCAATGTACAAGTCTTATACTTCTTTTTTTTAAATTTATTCCTGAGTATTTTATTCTTTTTGATGCTTCTATAAATGGAATTGTTTTCTTAACTTTATCTTTGGATCATTCATTGCTAGTGAATAAAAATATAATAGATTTCTGTATTTTGATCTTATATCCTGCTACCTTGCTGAATTCGTTTATGAGATCTAATGGTTTTTTGTGCATACTTTAGGACTGTCTATATACAAGATCATGTCATCTGCAAATAGAAATAGTCTTGCCATTCTCTTCACAATATGGATACCTTTTCAAGTCTTATCTCTTATTATGCAATGGAGCATTTTATCCCTCTACAAACCAATTTTGGGCGCCAAGAATGTATGCTCTATTAGGGCAAGAATTTGTTTTGTTCCCTGCTACAGAACTAGCACCTAAACTCATTCCTACTACTTAAGAATTCAATAAATATATGTTGAATAAATGAAACAAGAAGTAGATGGGACAGTTTATACCAGGGCTTTTACCAAGAGGGTGTGGCTTATTCTATCCCTTTTATATATTCACTTATAATGCCTACCCAGTGCCTGGTGATTAATTGGCACTCAAAAGTTATTTGTTTAATTAGCAAACAAATAAATAAATAATGTAAGGCCTGACATATGGGAGTGTATGAGTAAGACCACGTGGTCACATCTGGTATAGGAAACCCCATCTGTTGAACAGGTTATTATGCCATCAATTCCATCTTAGCCTATGGTAAATAACGTCTCCTAAGACCACAGTGACAGTAAAACTCTGTCACTGGAATTCCAACAATTCTACAGTGGTTTTTAAAACTTGTGCCCACAAAATGATACTATTATGTAATTCTTCTTATTTACATCATTTCAACAGGAATTCAGAGAGTTGACTGGGGCAGGGCAAGGGGATGGTAAGCCACCTAGGCTGTTTGCAGCGCTCCAATTTGCTGGCCTTGTTGCCTTGTTTCTTCCACTTTGACTCTCACCCAGGAAATACTTTAAGTACTTCTGGAAACACAATGAAAATATTTGGCAAAGACACCATGTGAACTGTCAATGAGGCCCAGGCAGGTCCAGGACACAGTAGGTGGGAGGGTTGGCAGGGGCAGCTTGCCTTATGCTCCTACTCACTCTCTCTTCTTTTAAGGAGATCTTCATTGTTCCTATTGTCCCACCCCACAATCCCAGGCTCTCTATGTGTTACAGATTGAAATCTATACTCACCAAATATGCATTTAATTCTCTTTTACTCAGGCAATTATTACATAAATAATTGCATTGTTATAGGAAACATATTTTAAGATTTTAATGACCATGAAGGAGATTTATAGCTATTATAGACTTGCTAATCCTCAATAAATATGTTTTTAATCAGGTTAACATTTTATATACAATAACTATCCTATTAATTCAGGGGTGGATTTTGTAGCCTTGAAGGAAAGTGCTGCAGTTGATTTGTTTTCCCTGGGGCTCTTTAAGTTTGGAGATTAAAACAGGCAAGTTTTCCACCCTTCAAAAATCAAGACTCAGGAATAAGATTGAGTATAGCAGTGACAAGAAAGAGCAGGCAGCTTAGAGTAGTCAGGAGAAGTCTGGACTAAGCATCAAAAGATCAAGATCTAAGTCTGCTTCTACTACTAATTAGCTCTGTGGCTCTAGCCAAGTCACTTAACCTTTCTTAAGCACAGTTTCCTCATTTGTCAAATGGGGATAATCACACCCAGTCTGGCCACACATTTTTGTGGTGGGGAATCTGATATGTGAGTGTATGGGAAAAAAATGTTGTAAAATATTCTCAAAAGTGTGGGGTCTAGGGAATCCCGGCTCAGCTCTGCGCTTATTAGCAGAACCACCTTGGACACATCATCTAACCCTCTGACTTTCAGTTTCTTCATTTGTATAATATAAACTAAAATAGTAACAGTAAGAGTAGTAGAGTAGCAGTAATGCCTATTTTTCAACGATTTGTCAAGTTTAGTGAGGTGATATATTTGAGCCTTTGCACAAGACCTAGCACATAATAAGCACCAGAAAAACTGTTCCTTTTCCACTATCCTTCCATCAGGAATGTACACACTTTCCTAAGATGAAATCCACTGGAGAAACTTCAGAATCACAGAGTCATCCCATTTTCTAACAGAGAGAAACAGGCGTGCAATGGTAAAGACACCATCACCACCACTTTCACTTTCCTGAATCCCAAGACCCATTCCCCCACCATTGCACCCCTTCCAACACTCCTGGTCTCTCTACACCTTCCCAGAGTCTTCAGACCTCATGTAAACCTTGAGACAAACCACCTCTCAAGCTCCTCAGACTGAGCAAGAAGGCACAAAGAGTATATGCACAGAAACACAGCCCCAGTGAAAGGCTGACATAGTGAGGAATAAAGAGCCAGAGCACAAGCAGCACTCCAGACTTTATTATGCTTTTAGTCCTCTTGACTGAACAAGGCCCCTGCCCGTGCATCCCACCCCTCCCTTACCTTCCAACACACACACACACACACACACACACACACACACACACACACACATTCCTCTAGGGACAAGCAGAAGAGAGATTAGCTACATAAACCAAGCAGCCTTGTAAAACAGCTAAGCAATTAAATACTCGAGAAAGTTTTGGCCAAGCTGCTGACCCATTTCCCGCCCTTCAAGGCCCAGGGAAAAAGAGGGAGGTAGAAAGAAAAATAAAGAACCAGAGGGAAACAAAACCAAATTATTAAGTTCTTTTCATTAAATAAATAAACTCCATCTGACAGGCCCTCCCCTGGAGTCCTGGGGTGCCATCAGTCCTGGGAAATGACTTGAGAAAAAAAAAAATACAACAAAGACTCCTTGGTCTCAACTGAAGTGAGAGAGGCCATTTAGCTCATTCCCTTCACTCCAGTCAGATTCACATCAGAACTGGAATCTAGGTAAAGAAAGAGAGGATAAGCAGCATGTCGGTACCAATGAGAGCATGGAAGGGGGGACCCAGTACATTTCACTTTGCCCTGACACATCCACTTCTAATGTGGTAACACCCAGACCTAAATGTCAAGCCCCCTGCTGGCCCTTTCCTCCTGGAAGAACTGTAGCCCACTCAAACACAGCATCTCTTCCCTCACTCTCTACCCATACCCACTCATCCTTCTGCATTCCTTAATCTAATGGCATCCCCCCATCATTAATGACCAACCCATAAAGCTAAAAATGTCTGTCATCCTCCTCTCTTCCTTCTTCCTCATCCTCCAGATCTGTTTGGTTACCAACTGCTATCCATTCTACTTAGACATATCTTCCAAAACATGTTTACCTTCTGCAAATATGTTACCTCCGGATTAATTCAGGGCTACATCAGGATTTATTTTAAGTATCAATCCTCTTATTAATGTCTCTAGTATCAGCCTTTCATCCTCCCTGTCATCTGCCATGATATCACATATTCTTGTACCAAAGAAAAACAACAAATCAGGTCATTTCCTGATGAAAGACCTCCACCAACTCAATACATACTGGCAAGGCACCTCTGGCCCTTTGCGATATGACCCCTACCTTTTTCTCTGGCCATAACTCCCACTCATCCTTGCCAAGGACCCTCAAGCCACAGTGCATTCTATCATTACCAAGCATCCCTTTCCATGATTCTTGGCTTGTTTTGTTCTCTCCTCGCCTGGAATGTCCATGCTTCATCTCTGCCCCTTCCACATCTTTCAAGACCTAGTTCTAAAGGTATTTCTGCCATGAAGTCTTCCCTGGATCACCAAGACAAAGTTAACCCCTTCCTCCCCACTCTGCTCATGTCACTATCCTATCACGGATGGTAATTCTCCATTTCTAATTCTTCCCCACTAGAATGTGAGTACCTCAAGTCTATTCCTCATGTTTAATTCATATTTGCTTCAGCATGTGGCCTTTATAGGCATTTTAAAAATGTTTTACTAAATGAACAAAAGGGCAAATTAATGAGGAATAAGCAAATCAGTAATGTATACTTGGGTAAATGACTACCTTCTATGCGTCTCAGTTTCATCATCTGTACAATGAGGAGTTTGAGTGAATAAGCTGCAAAAATCCCTCCTAACTCTGCCATTATATGATTTTATGGGTTTTAGCTAAGAGATACTGGATGACTGGACTTTTCTGTGTGAGAACTGAAGTAGAGAATTGTAAATACATAAAGCAGTCAAGAGACTTCTGTAAACACAGAGGTGCAGGGGCACTCAAGAGCAGACAGTTTTATGCAGAGGTAAGCCAGATGTTTTAATTAAGAGCACAGCAATGTACAGTATCCAAACATTATATTATAACTTGCAATCTGATATTCCTGCACAAATCCAGCTCCAATCCTTCAGAGGAAAAAGAATGGAAGGGTCCAGAAAGAAATAGAACTGCCTAAAAGCAGGTGGGAAGGCAGGCAATAGGCGCCAGTGTGGGGAAGCAACCATGGAGTTTCTCCAACACAAAAGTCTTCCTTCTCCACCCTTATCTTCCAGGACATCCCAATACAAACATAAGCCTTCCACGGTAGCCAGAGTGTTCTACTCACTTACCCACCCACCACCCTGCCCGCGCCCCACCCCCTCACAGAAAACAGTGCCCATGCTCCTGTTTGTTCTATTTCTCTTGCTTGGAAAGCTTCTGTATCTCTTCTCTGCTCATATGTCCAAATGATACACATTCTTGGTGCCCACCCTATTATCCACTCCTTAACAACTCAACCCAGGGTGATCTCTTTTCTCCTTTTCTAACGTCCTATAACAGTTTGACTATCTGGCTTGACCAGACTTGTTACTCTTATCTAGCTCAACACAGTGTCTGACAAATAGTAGACAGTCAGTAAAAATTTTTCTGGATTAATGACTGAGTATATTAAGAGCTAAGTGGAAACTATACAGATGAAACTCCCCGTCTCAAGGGGAATTCAGAGTGTAGTGAAGAAATCAAATCAGTGAAGTAACAGCTGTTAAGTATTCACAGGAATATACCAAACCACAGTGTTGGTTTTTTAGTTTTGTTTTGTATTGGGATTTGGGGGGAAGCTTTCCTAAACACGTATGTAGCATTCTACAAATACTCTGCAAGCTCCTGGTGGACAGAAATCAAGTTTCTTCTTCTTTCCTTCAAGACACCCACCACAATGTCTTGCACATAAACACAAAGTACATATATATCAGTTGACTTTGTGTATAAAGTCAGGATTACTTAAAAGAGAAAAACAGCAGAAAAAGTGAATGGAGAAAAATGCTTCTTAGAAGAAGCCTCACATGAACTAGCATGGCTTGGAGCTTGGTTAAGACTCAAATGTGAGGGTACAAGAAAAGAATGAAAGAAAGAAACTGAAAGGAAAAAGGCAAATAAAAGAATATGGCTCCAAAAAGCAAATGGGAAAGGGAAGTGGGGGGAGGATGAATAATAGTTTCAAATAAACGCTGGGGCCTAGTTAAGAATGGAAACAATTAGTGTCGATGGTGTCAGGTCACATAGTACTAGACACATAATGCATTTTGTTTCAGACAAAGTCGTTTTTCTATGTGTGGAAGACTGTAATGGGAACCAAAGCAAGTTTTGTCAGAAAATATTCATTTGGTCACTGGAAGAGAGAGAAGACTTCAGAGGAAAGGAACATAATCATTTCCTTCTTTTAATGATGTAAAAGCTGTGTGTGTGTGTGTGTGTGTGTGTGTGTGTGTGTGTGTGTGTGTAAAGCCAGAGATGTTTGAGAATGAGACTAACCGAAACAAGCAATTTCGTTCCTATTGCTTGGTTCAGAAATGTTGAAAAGGAGGGAGGGAAGGAACAAGGGGGGAAAAGAAGGAAAAGAGGAAGGAGAGAAAGGTCTACCTTCCAGTCTGGCTTCAAGATCCAGTGGTGGTCATCTCTTCTGTTTCTCCTCCCTTCCTTTCTAAAGCTCTGCTCTTAGTAGACACTCAGCAAAGATACTACCCAACTTGCCACACGGAAATTTATAAAAAACATAATTATGTAGAGTATAAAACCTAAAGGAAGAATCTCAGGATCTTAAGAACCATTGAGTTAATGGCCTTCCTGTAATTTTCTTCACACTGTAGAAAACAATATGCTTTGTCTCAATGAGATTACCTTGTCATATGTCTTGACAGGCCTGGCATTAGGAAAAGCACCATATCACCAGCATGGATTAATGCTCTCTTCCTGTGAAACACTTGAGATGTTTTTCTTTGGATGGAAAACAATACTACTCTATCTTTACTACCGTCTGGGGCATGAGCAGAGGTGTCCTTATAAAGATGAGAAGGGAGGCAAATAAGAGAGGCCAAGGCTTTCTTTCTGCCAAAACTTTTAAACTCAGGAAGATTGATTAAAGTGAACATCAAAGGCAGAGAAGAGGAAGGAAGTCAGAAAAAGTTCAGTTATATATGGAAGAATAAAGGAAGCACCCCTAATCACTTTGTTTCAGTAATGGTGGAAGCACTGTGCCTAAGAATGGATGCTTATTGTGTATCTGTTGGATGGATGGATGGATGGATGGATGGATGGATGGATGGACAGGTGGATGGGTGGAGGGTGGGTGGGTGGACAGGTCTATGGATGGATGAATGAATGGATTGACAGGTAGATGGGAATGGGTGGATGGATAAGTGGATGGGTGGATAGGTGAATGGGTAGATGGATAGATAGATGATGGACAGGTGAATGTATGGATGAATGCACAGGTGGGTAAATGAGTGGAAGGTGGATTGGCCAACAGGTGAATGGATGGGTGGATGGATGGATGGATGGATAGATGAATGGGTGGATAGGTGGCGGGATGGATGGATGGCTGAATGGATGGATGGGTAAGTGGATGAATGGATATGAAGAATGGGTAAGTTGATGGATAAATGAACTCTGGGAAGTATCCCCTCTGTCCTAAATGGGTCATCTTCCTAAATCATTGCCTGGCCTATTGGTCATAGGGATAAATGCTAAAGGAATTATTTCAAATGACTGCTTACTCTGTGATACAAGGAAAAGTAGTACTTCAATTACCTTTAGTTGTTTATTTTAATGGGTATGGATATATACATCTAGTGCCATAAAAGTATTTATTACTTGTTACTCAGTAACTCCACTTGTAAGAATTTATCCTAAAATTTTATTCTCAAAAGAAGAAAAAGAATTTACTTACATAGAGATGGTTTTGAAACTTGCTCTATAAAATTTAACAATTGTGGCAACCTACAAATATTAAATTATTTCAATATGATAGATTATTAGATAGCCTTAAAATAACAATAAAATTATGACACAATATGGAAAAATATTTATAGTAAAGGAAAATTCAACATTATATGCACATGTGCAAGGAGCATCTATAAATTTTATAATCACAAAATATAAATAGTAATTACAGTTTTATGCATAACTGCAATTACAATTATATAGAGGTATATTTGCATGTCAAGAGCCTGGAATGAATCACCAAAAGGACAACAGTATATATGTTATATATGTTAAGATGATAGAATTCTGGATGAATAATATTTTTCAGTTTAAAAATTATAAAAAATGGAAAGGAAGTATTTTCCTGTAGCATAAGTATAATAATATTATCAAAGGAAATGAAAATAAGGAAAAACATTTTTAAATGATTATCAGTGTTGCCCCAACCAGGCCCTCATTGGCTCAGCATTTCAGATAAAGTCAGTGAGCTCTGGGGCAGGACCTAATGGGAAGGAGGAAGGAAGAAACATACAGCAGAGGACAATTTTCATGGAAGGGAAATTCAGAAATATGTAAGAACATCCCTGAGAGTAAATGACTCTTGTACTCTTCCTCTCCAAATTTTCTGACCTTGATCATCTCCTCCCCTCTCCTGTCTTCTCCACGACCATGTCCTGTCAATTACCCAGACCACATGGCTGGCAGCCCTTCCCAACATTTTCAAAATTATGTTCTCACAGCCTCCACTACTCCATCTCTACAGCCTCCAACATGTTAGCCTAAAAATGTACTGAGCATATTCGTTTTCTCTTGGTGTGTAACAAAATTATCACAAACCTAGCCATTTAACATAACACACTTACAGTATCTCACAGTCTGTATGTGTCAGGGCACAACTTAGGTCTCACCAGGCTGCAAGCAAAGCACTCTCTGGGCCACATCATCATCTGGAGCCTTACTAGGGAAGAATCTAACTGCAAGATCATTTAGGCCATTGGCAGAGGTTGCTTCCTCAAAAACACAAGACAGGACCTCCATTTCTCACCAGCTGTCATCCAGAAGCTGCCTCCAGGCCTTAGGAGCCACCAGCAGTCCCCTGCCACATGCACCCCCCACCCAGAAGCAATCTGTGTTGGCTTCTTTCAGACCCGCAGCAGAATCACTCACTCTAATTGGCCTCCCATAGAGTCTCCCTTACCATAACCACAACTTCACTTAGACCATTATTACCTCAAGCTTCTCATATCTCTGTCTTAGCATCACTGACAAATTTCCAAAGGCAGCCATTCCTTCCCATTCAAGAAGTCCCAAGGATCTCCCTTTAGTTCCTCCATCTTTGCAAGTTCCTCTCATCTCAGGGCCTTCTCCTCTGCCCCTTCTCCCTGCTGCCCAACCTCTCCCATCCCGCTTTCACATGATTAACTCCTGCTTAGTCTTAGTTTCAATGGCACTCCCTGATCCCCAAACTAGGATATCATTATGTAATAAAATAACCTCTTAGTATTTATGGATTTAATATCTATTTCCTCTATTGAGTTGCAAGCTTTATGAAAGGAAGAAGAAAATGTCTTTGTCTTATGTGCTCCCTGCTGTGTCCCTAGTGCTTACTTAGGTCAGTGCCTGCAGCACAGTAGGCACTCAGTGCATATATGGTGAATGAAGAAATTGTAGGCAACATGCCGGAACCTTCCACCCATGACTCACTGAGGCTACCACCCCACTGGATATTCTCTCCCCAGGGTGTCATCAGTATCTTACTAATGGTAAAGTCCAATTGTCTGTCCCCACCTCCACCTTCCTCTACAGGTCTGCAGCTCCTAGCACACTGACCCCTTGTGGCTCTCCTCCCCTTGGCTTTGGAGCCCTGAACTCTCCTAGTTCCTTCCCTAGCTATTCAATTACACCTTTTGTGTTGCTTTCTGTGATTGTTTTCCCTCTTAGAATTTCTGCTTCACCTGCATCCATACAAATAAAAAACACATACCCTGGCCCTGAGCTTTCTTTCTAACCCGACCTGCATTTCTAGCTGGCAGCTGGATCTTTCCCCTTCAATGACTCACCAGCACCTCAAACCCCACTTGTCAAAAAGTCTCCTCTCCTTTCCTAAATATAAATATGGGTCAGTTCCTCAGCTTTCTTGTTGTGTGAATGTCATCAAAATCACCCAGGTTAAAAACCTCAGAGTCATCTTCAGCTGCTCTCGGTCCCTCCCTGAATTGTCTCCTGCACCCAATCCTCCTCATGTAACTCCTGGACAGCCTCCTCCATGACACCCATGTCTAGACCCTAAGGACCACTTACCAGTCCTCTTTCTAGAACACCATTCCCTCTAGCACATGATACTCCAAAGTGACCATGATCTGCCTAAAAATAGTTCAAACTCCTTACATGACCTCACACGACCACCACAACCTGGCTCCCAGGTGCCTTTGTTGTCTTACCTTTGCCCTCACATTTGTTCTGATCTGATTAACCAAGAGAGTCCCTATGTCCACAACTGCTCACCTCTGAGCTTTTGTTCATGGAGTTATTCCTTGCTTGGCACGCCCTTCCCCTCATCCCTGCCTATAAAAAACAAAAATAAAACAACAAATAAAAAGACCAGCTGCCCCTCAAAGGTCAATTCAAATCTAACTTCCTCCATGAAGACTGCAGACCCAGAATCTGCTATTTCCTCTGTGTTCCAGCCACTGCCCCGTGGCTCTCTTAGAGTACCTAGCACCGTTTTTATAGTAACTCTTTGGGCGTGTCTAATCCCACTACTAGACCATGTGCTCCTTGGAGGTCCTGGTCATCTTCATCTTGGCTGTGTCTCCCATGCTGAGCAGAGGGCCTGGCCCACAACCAACATGCTATAAAATCTTATTTTGAAAGACCAAGATTGGCCTGGTGCAAGGCTTCCTTTGCCTAGGTTCTTGAGAGCTGATCCTGTTAGGTTGGAATGATTCAGAGTTGCCTCTACCAGGGCTCTACCTCCAAAACTACAAACAGGAAATCCACAGAGAGGAAAAGCTGTGGTTAATAGAAAAGCAAGCTCTCAACCCAAACCACCAGCTGCCTTGTTAAAATTAACAAGCAGCAAAGTGAAACATGTGGTTTAGGAGTAGGGTTTCTTATTGTTATTATTACACACACACACACACACACACACACACACACACACACACACGGAGGGATACAGAGTATAACTTTCCCAGGAGTAAACTGGCTTTCATGAGCCGCTGGATGAACAAATGGAAGCTGAGAGCTGAGTTTGGAGCATGGAATCAGTGGATGTTCCTTAAAACCCAAAAGAGTAGAATGAGGTGTTACAGTGTGAGCCAACCATGCCAGACAGTGTCAAACCCCCAGAATAAAACCAAGCCTCGCAACCAGGCCCACTCAGAAACAGCACAGCTTAGACAAGTCGCATTGTATCTTCCTCCTTTCTCTCCTTGATATATGTTCAAATCCCAACCAAGTGGTTAGCATAGCAGTTAAAAATGGGGACTGTGGACTCAGGAAGTCCTGTGTTGGCATCATGGGTCTGTCATTTCCAGGGGCTGTGTCTCTGTATCACAGGGCACAATGGGGATAGAAGAACAGTACTTGATTCATAGGGTTCTTAGCCTTACATGAGATAATATATCAACTTATACTACAGTAAAAATCTTTTTAATGTGTTCACTACGTGCCATACACTGCTGAGTGAAATTCAAATTACTATATGGGTCTTACTATTGAAATTTGCTCTAGGCACATAAAAGGGAAAGGGTGAAAGACTGTGGCACAAATGGGACAAACATAGGAGGGCCAGGCACAATACTGCAAACTCTCTAGGGCCTGGGGCTGCCTTAGCACAGGCTGCTCCCGCCCCCTTCCTTACCTACTTTGCTTCCTTGGAAACTCCAGATGGCTCAGTCCCAAGGCAAGCCCTCTCTGTCAAAGCAGGGCTGGCCCCAGAGGGAGTTGTTGCCAAATTCCTGTGCTGCAGCACTCAAAACTGAAAATAGAACAATTCTCAGCAGCTTGGGCCTGTGAACAGTTTTCAAAATGCATTCAGCAAGCAAAATTCCATTTCCCCAGTGGTGTTTGCACAGGCCTCTGACACATGCCCAGGATTTCTTTTTACCTTCTTCCTCACCATCCCATGTTGTTTCTTGTGGACATCTTTGGCCTTCAGTCAAAAATCAGTGGTGGACTGTGAATACGTAATAAGCAGCTCTCTAGAGAGCAGGGAGGGAGTCTGGGTTTGTAGCATATGCCATTTTCCATGGTGTGAATACTCTCACCATGGAGTCGGGAAGAATCCACCCAACTGGGTCTTGTGGCCTAGTGTGAGCCAGCTCCAGCACAATGGAACCCTCAAAATCTCCCTCTACCCCTGTAGGCCTGTCTCCAGAGAAGACATTTTAATTGCCCTTAATCTTCCTACCACCTTCATTTCTTTCAGGCCTTTTGAAAATGAATCCTCCTTGGAAGGTGAGTCCTACTGTCAAGGAACATAGATTGTTCTCAATGGTGGGAGTGTCCAGGGCTGCTACATGTGGCCTTTCAGGCCACGCGGGGCACAGCTCTGCCAGGCACCACTCACAATGACTTTAATGTAAATGGTGGCCTGGTGATGCGCAGCCTAGAAGTGTCTTTGCTGAAGTCATAAGGCCCTCCTGGGTTAGGGGCAGAACAGAAACAGCAAGCCTTCCTAATATCCCCATTCCCAGGCTCAGCAACTTCTCCAGCACCTGAGAACTTGAAGCATTCCCTAAGCAAAATGACTGAACATGGTACCTGCCTGATGGCATCAGCAGGTCATAATTTTACTCTATTTTCCAAAAAGGCAGTTAGACATTCACCATGTAAGTTGCCTCCCTCCCCACCTAATTGAGTCAGGTCATTATTAATTCATTCAATAACCATTTAGAGAGAATCTCCTAGTTTCCAGGCACTGGGATAAACACTGGAAATGAACTGAACAAAACAAGAAATTCACAATCTAGAAGGTGGCACAGCCAAGCAAGTCAGCAATTGCCAGTAGCATTTACAGAGATATGTGCACACCAAAAAAGAAGCATCACTTATAGGTGAATTTGTATTTGCTAACAGCTAACATGTATTGAGTGCTCACTATGGCCCTGCCTTTGCTGAGCATTTCCTCAATGTTATGTAATCATTACAGCACATTTATAAAGCAGATATTATTATCCCTCACTTATGTATGAGGACTTAGAGGCTTGGAGACATTAAAAAGTTCCCCGAGGTCACATGGGTAGGAAACATAGAAGTGGGTCTGGCAGCCCAGCACTTGCTCTTAAACTCTGGTCTACACCAGATCTCTAAATCTCTTGGAAGTCAGTAGTAGTGGCTAATCTCTGGGTCAGCTGAGGACCAAATCTTTCTCTGCATCTTCTGGGGGCTGCTCTGCTGCAAACTAGCCAGATGGGACCCAGAGAAAGAGACAGCCCAACTACCCAGGGAACATGCAGTCCCATATGTGGGGCAGACTGCAAGTTCCCCGGGCCACTGCAAGTTACCCCACCCCCTGGAGCCCACCCCAGATGCTTCCTTGGAAATTCTGACTTCAAGGTCTTAAATAGTAGTTGAGCACTATTTCTGGAAGGACACAAGACAACCAGCAGAGGTCTTATTTTCTTATTTTTAATAGGTTTCTCGCTTTTAAAACAGAACCTAAAGAAGTCAGGAGCATAGAGACAAGATTTGAAGTCAAGGGGAGAAGGGCAAAAATTTCACTCCTAGAAAATTGTTCTTGATTGCTAAGCTGGGTCCTCTGAGATGAGGCAAAGGTGGAATTTGGGGGCACAATGCCCTCAGGAAAATCTCAAGGAACTCCAAATAGCCTAGTTTCCAAAGATGGATAACAGTCCATCAGTCTAGGCGGCTCTAGATCCAGCTAAGGGTTCTTATTCCCAGTTTGGCCAATCCTCCCACTTGCTTCTCTTCCTGGATGTGTAGGGATCTTGGAGAAGGCATCCAATCTCATTCCCCTCGGGTAAGAGAAGAGGATTCAAGAAGTGAGGGAGGATCTCTCAACTTTCTCTGAGGTCAGAAAACATGCCCTTATCCTTTGTAAGCTTTGGAAAATAACAGCACTAATTTCCCTGGGCTTTGGTTTCCACAGCCAATCTAAAGAAATCAGGCAAAGGATCCAGGGCCTGAAGTAAACACACAATAAAAAAATATTATTAAGAGGAGAGTTTGTGTGTCATAGCAATTGAAAAAACTGGGACATAAAACAGCTTCTTCAATCTCTACCTGACGGCATGAAGTAACAAAAGGCTTAGGACCCCCTTTTCCATTCCTTCTACTGACCTCTGAATTTCAGGTTTGCTGGAAATCCTGTCCCACTTCAAACACCTGGTAAGCCTAAGAGAGTATTTTTTCTGAGCACAGAGAGATGGGAAATAAATGCTCGTGACTCTGAGAAAATGTGGTCAGGGTCAGGAGAAAATTCAAGGTGGATGTGTGTGGTGAAGTTTTGAAAACTCTTCGTGCCGGCAATGCTTCTGATTAAACGGTGCCCACACCACAGCATCCGACCATTCCTGTGGTCCGCAGGCCGTGGTTTCTTGGACCAGGCCATCAGGATCTGAGCCAGCCAGACTGTGGGAGCAAGTTCCCTCTGGCAGTAGGTTTGCAGGCTGCACAGTCCCTGAGCTCTGCAGCCAAAAGCCATGTGGGGACATGGCAAATCCAAACCTCTCGGCCCCTACCTGGAAGCCACAACTCACATCTGGAACTCAAGGAAGATTGCCATTGGACTTCTGGCCAGCTCTGTTCTCTGTTGCTAGGAGGTGCTCAAAGACGGTCCCTGGTTTGCAGATAAAGGACATTCTTTGGGTTTTGTAGTGTCTTGAAATGATATTCTTTCAAGTCAAATAACAAAACAAACTCTTTTTCAAGGAAAGGGAGGACACTGAGATGGGGACAGCATGAAAGGGTACCAACAGGCCTCCTGCTTTCCCTGTCACCTTGAGGCCAATGAATGGAAAAGCTGGGCTAGCCCAGGCCAACTTGGATGGAGGGCGCCTGTCAAGCTCGTGCCCAGTCTCTGCTGGAACATCCCCAGCTGGGACACCTGCCTGGCTGGGCTGCCCTCCTTCTGGCCCTGTTTGTCTTATTTTCTCCAAAGAGCCCGGACAAGGAAGAGATAGTTAGAAGTCACTTCTTTTCCGAGCTTGGGAGCTGATAAAGTTAGGGGAGTGAAGAAGAGGAGAGGAGACACGTGCGCCTCTCCCCTTCACCCCAGTTGATCTCTAAATCTAGTTACAAGAGGTATTCTGAGAGGACATCCCCATTGTTCTGAGATGCCACATTCACCAGCCCAGAGCCTGAGCCCAATTCTATTAGCCCAACATCTGGAGAAAACTCTAATCCAGAACCTTCTCCTCTTCCAAGGGGAGGGAATCTGGGGACATAGGAGTCCCTTCCCTCACAGAGGCTCAGTTGAAGCTTACAGACAATTTTCTCATGGGAAGAACATCTTTCTTCTTTTGGAGCCCAGGGCCCCAGCTTCCAGATCTGCCCTCCCCATGCTTCTGTATGCTCTTGTCATTTATTTTTAATTTCATCTCAATTTTCTTTTTTTTCCATCGACTACAATCTGAAATTCATTGCAAGGTCATCCCCCAGGAGGCTGAGCTGGGAATGCAGCAATGCTAATGGAACGGTGCCTAACAACTTGAGGTTCCAGAGCAAGTGGTGCTTGAACTTAAGTTTATTCCCCTCCGGGATTTAGCACAGACAGGTCTTGAGCAAGCTTCCCGGGATTCTGAAACTAGAACATGGCAAGCGAGACTGAGAGGGCAACACAGGGGAATCCAGCACCATTGCTGAAAACCCTGGGGGCGTTGGTAGAAAGGTCCAACAACCACAGAACAGGTATAAGAATCATCAGACCAGAGCCATCACCTGCTTCTGAGACTGTCAGCAAGGCTCCTCTTGGAAACCTAGTTTCTCCATTTATAAAAGAAGATTTTGGACTAGATTATCTTTATCACCTCTTCCAGCCCTGAAATTTGCTGTTTCTAACCCTAACTTAGAACCCTGGATACTTTTCATTTATTTGTTCCCCATCAGAGTTCAAGACTAAGAGCTACCAAGAGCAGGAACTCCACCTTTACAGTGTTCCATGTGAATGGGATATGTGCCATATGCAAATATATGTTAATACATACTTAGGATGTTTCATCCTTACAGGCTATTATCTCACACTTACCCGCACAGGGCCCCGTGCTAGGCCATATGGCGACACAGCAATGAGAAAACAGGAAATCTCTCTTTTGGGGGAGTTCAATCCCAGGAAAAGACAGGACCATTCACGAGCAGCTCACATAAAACAAACTATTCTCTGTGCTATAAGGGAGGGATCAGGAGGGTCCAGAGGAAACAGGAGAGGCCTCAGCATGACAGGTAAATGAATTAGGGGATTCTAAGTCTAAATGACTTAGAAGAAGTAGGATATAATTATGGTCTCAATTTATGGGTATGGTTTGGGTATGAGGAAAGGACAGTGCGGACGGAAGGGGCAGTGAGAGCAAATTCACCCTCAAGTGCCAGCAATATTCATGGAACCATGAATCTGGATGAAGATTGGGAGCGAGACAAGGAGAATGACATGAGGTTGGGAAGGCAAGCAGGGCAGAGAACGGAGGGTCTTGAATACCAAGCCGGGGAGAATAAGTTATTTCAAATGATCGTGATGTTGGCTTCTGTGCTACCTCCACACTTGAAGGAACCTACTCACTGCCCTTCCCTTCTGCCTCCCCAACCTGATAGGATCCCAAGCCATCCATACCCCTGGATGGAATGAGCCCAGCTTTCCAGCCCGGCACTCAATGTGGCCTCAACACCAAAAAGTGGCCAGGTCCAATCAAAGCATCACCCAACACATACTTCTCTTTTAACATGAAACTCCAAGACCACAGAAAGCCAAAGAAAATGACACTCCAGAAGTTTCTTCCACGGGGACTATGAGTCCGATAATCCCACTCAAGGGTCGTCACTGTATAAGAGTGAAAAGTTAACAAAACCAATGGGGACTAGTGCTCAGGTGAGGGTTGAGCCCCTCTCTGGACCTCAGATTCAGGGTGCACTGGACCCTGGCTCCTTACTTGTTCATTTTGGCACATCACAAACACAGCACTGAGGCCTTCCTGATGCTCCCACCCCCAACCCCAAGTTACAGATCAGTTTCCAACTGAGGCAGCTCCAGCCCAGCCCCTGAGGAAGAACAGCCATGGGGTGGCTGGTCAGAAGCTTCTTCCACAGGGGCCTCTCCTACATGCACTGAGCACAGTTATCTCCAAGAGTGATTAGGAAGTAAAACAGCTCCCTTCCCCATTAGCAGCAAACTGGCCCGTTTGGGCCATGAGACACCCCAGATCCAGGAAACCCAGGGCTCAGCTGACAGCTCAATTAGAGTGGAGAGTCTCCCCCACCCTCTACCTCCTGCTTCTGCCTTTTATTGTTTTTGGCAGCAGAGCAGGGGGGGCCTTGAGGTCGAACTTGTTGAAAGTGCAAGGGAGAGAAAATTGTTCTCATCTGAATAAATAGAGTCAGCTGTTGCCCGAGGGTGAAATCTACCCATGGTAAGTTCCCCTAGACAAGCCACTGCAGTGTTGGCTGCATGGGCACTTGAACTGGAGCCAAGGCCATCTGGGTGATTCTGGAGATGGCTGCCAAGTAAGAGGCTGCATGGCTCATCCATGTGGTTTTGGAATGTCTCTCAGGGGAGTAAGATGGCAGGGGTGTGGAAGGTTGGGTGCAGGGAGGGAGATCCTGGGCCACGCTTGTGTTGTTGGGGTTCAGCACATACCAGCCCTCCTTCCATATCAATGACAGAGGGGGAGTGGGAGAGTGGGCACGTACCACCATAGAACCCCAGTTCACAGGGGGCAGCCTTGAGCCCTTAGCCATAGGGCTGGGGGTGGGCTTTCTGAGAAAAGGCCAATGCAGTGAGCTGGTGCCCTGGATGCTTCCCGGTGATTTAACATCCTGGGAACACACCCACGGTGCTTTGAGGACATCATCCAACCAGAACAAACAACCTGTTTGTCCCGGAAACTCTGAAAACTTTTCCATTCCAAAAGTTGCATCAAACGGGCTCAGGAAAGGGAAGTGAAAAGACAGAGGTGAAGGGAGGCATGGGGAGTGAGGGGTGGGGGGCGAGTTGAAGGAGAAGGAAGAGAAAGGAGCCATGTGGTAGTCCGGAAAGAGCGCTGGAACTGAGTCCGGAGAGGGGTTCCAGTCCCTGCTCCTTTCTGAATCAGCTGGCTGACTTCAGACAAGCCCCTAACTCTCCAGTCAAAGAGGGAAGCTAGACTGCATGTTATTTGAGGTCCCATCACACTCTCAGCTAATATGCAGTGAAACCCAAAACCAGGAACCAGTGCCTCTTTTCTCTGTACCGCCAACTCTGACCCAGTCATGAAAAAGAACATCAATCTGGTCACCACTTCCTGGCATCTGCTCCCAACACAGCCTCCTGGACTTCTCTGCTCCAGGGACTGCAAGAAAAGTCTTCTCATTCAAAGACCCAGAGATGCTGCCGCCCATGCTAAGCAGGATAAGCCAAATCATATGGAAAATGCTTTTTCTGCTCTAGTGGAAAAGTATGCAAGGAAATGAAGACTCAGACAGCAATGTTTCTGTTTCAAAGAAGCCAAGAAAACCAAACAGGGCAGGCCACTGACAGACAGCAGTGGAAGCATCCCTTGCACTGAAACATCTTCCAGAAAGAAAGGGACCACCTGATAGAGTACAGTTTGCTGATACTTTTCCCATCGGGGCCAGCTTTATGCCATAATAGCAATTCCTTACATTTATGTGGTGTTTGACAGTTTCCAAGGCACAGCACATTTTTGACTTCACTCAATCCTCACAGCCTCTGAGTAAGGAAAGTGGCATCAGCCTCCCCGTGCAGATGAGAAAACCAAGGCATGCAGATTAAGGGATGTCCTAGGCTTGCACCAGAGCATGCGCTCATCTCCCACAATGATCATCTTTGGGGGTGGGTAGAGGGCAGGCAAAATCAGAGGAGAGGGTTGTGACAAGTGCAAAGGACCAAGAGAAAGGAGTCTTGGGTCTCCCTGCAGGGTGCATTTAATATCCCTGTTTCTCAATATCCGCTCCCTCTTCCCCCAACTCCTTAAAATACTTGAAAAATGTCAGTGCTTCCTGGTCAGGATATGCCGCTACAGACTAACAAAAATTTCACAGAACAGGGAGAAGGGACAATAGGGATCATCTAATCCACCTTGTTATTTTACAATTGGGGAAACTGAAGCCCAGAGAGGTGAGGTAACTTGCCTAGGGTCACACAGCTAGCTAGTAGCAGAACCCAGGTTAGAAGCTGTGATTCCTGCCACCTAACAACACTGGGGCAGTTAGCATGCTTGGCCAGTGGGAATGACCTGGGAAGGAACCGGCAAGTTCCAAACTCAGCCAGACCCTCTGTGTCCTTCTCCCCTCCTCTCTTGAAGTTGTACCCCCTGGGCCCTTGTGCGCCACATCAAAGTTGGAGGCTGAGCCAGCAAGCCTTCCTCTTATATGGAATGACTCCAATATTCACGTCTGAGGCACTAATTCCAATTGGAAACCTCTTGCCAATCCAAACAGAACAGCCTGATCAGAAAGCTTTTGTTTTTTCTCCATTGTTTACAGAGCCACACTTTGGAGGCCTGAGCCCATCTGACATGACTCCAGGGCTGATGCCGGGGAAGAGCCTCCTCCCAGAGCTGTGAGAGGCCACCTACAACCAGGGAGTTCTCTCTAAATGGTAAAGGGTCTCTCCTACCTCTCAGGAGCCTTATTCCTTCCTTCCTTCATTCAATGATCACACACTGAGCCTACTCTTTGTCAGCCCTTATATTAGAAGCAAGATTCATACGTGTGGATAAGGCAGAAAAACCACCTTCAAAGCGTCTTCATTCTAGCTGAGAAGCAAATCACATCTACATCTTCCTGGCAAACTCCAGAGTCTAAGGGAATTTACTTCAGAGTTATGAAACCCAAAGTGATGGCATTCCAGCCTGGCAGGTCAGTCAGACCTGGAAACGTCAACTCAGTGACCCAAGGCTATAAATTAAGGACAAGGAATATGTCCACCCGTAGGGGGAAGAATTTATGGAGGAGGCAGGTCTCAAACAGATCTTAAGAAAGAAAGAGGATTTTAGATAGATGGAGCCCTGTGGGGCAGGGGTGGGGCAAGGAAGCTAGTGTCTGGGTGCTCATTATGTTTCTCCTGCATTCAGCAAGCTACCTGAGCTATCTCATTCAATCCACCCACAGCTGTACAAAGTAGCTATTCTATTCCCATTCCATAGATGAGGAAACTGAGGCTCACAGAAATTAAGTGATCTATCTATCCATGATCACAGTTCAGCTCCAGGCCTGTGTGACTCCAAAGCTCATGCTCTTTTCACTGCACTGTGCCTTGGGAGGAACTGAGAGGAGGCTCTGGTGCTGGTTATTGCAAAACCATCCAAAAAAGAAAAAGACCGTTAAGTTGCAGAATCTGCAAAAATTTTGCTCTTCAAAACTGTTGTTTATTCACTGGGGTGGGGCACCTGGGTGGCTCAGTCGGTTAAGTGTCTGCCTTCAGATCAGGTCATGATGCCAGGGTCCTGGGATGGAGCCCCAGGTCATGCTCCCTGCTCAGCAGGGAGTCTGCTTCTCCTTCTCCCTCGGCCACCACCTTTCATTGCCTCTCTCTCTCTCTCTCAAATAAATAAATAAAATCTTTTAAAGAAAAAACTGTTTGTTCACAGTATTTTTAGTGTCCATAAAGCCCTGCTACTCTTACAACCATCACATCACCATCATCATCATTCTGATGAGACTCTGTGTAATGAACAATAACCATGTGCTAGGGTCTAGGCTAAGTTATAATTCCATTTAAGTCTTCTAACAACCCAGAGAGTTTAATCATACTATTACCATCCCCATATTACAGGTGAGAAAACCCAGGCACAGAAGAAAACCCACCCAGATCACACAACTATTGGTTAGATGCCAGCCCAAGCAGCCTGGCTCCCACCCCATGGTCTCCAACACATTGCTTATTCTTTGAAAGAGAGTGACCTTGCATCTGTATCTTGCAGATGTCACAAAGACAAAACAAAAAGAAGACTTTACAAGTAGGAAAGCTACTGATTTGACTGGGCCGCCGAAGGTCCCAAAGTGGTCATTGTGGAGGGAAAGGACACTCCAAGTAGTCAGCCTGAGATGATGTTTGGAGGGAATAGTTCAGGAATTACTGGACAGTGGAAAGATAGGGCCCAATGGGCTGTGAGAATACAGGCATGGAGGGTCCTGTGGGCAGCCAACGGAAAGAACGTGCAACCTCAAGGCCATGGCTCTTGCAGATCCAGCCCCATCCTGCACTTCCCAAGCGCCCCAAAGGCAGCTCAGTCCCTACAGAGTTCTTCTGTCCCTACGAGTGATGGATGCCAGACGCCATATCCTTCACAGGAGGAAATGTATCTTGGAATATGATCGCTCGTTAGAGTACATGTTGCTGCTTTTATAGGTTGTGAGTGGAATCCCACAGACTCTTGTCTTCCTTCCCTCCCCCTCTCGCCTCATCCATTCCCAGCTCGGTGTTCCTTCATAAATCAGCAGCCTGATGGAGCCAAGTTCTGCTTCCCACTTTTTAAGTCTGAGGGCATTTATTTCTGCTGATAAACTGGATTTAGACAGCTTCACAAAACCCTGACTGTGGCCAAGATTATGAAGGTGAAATATTCATTGAGCTCTGTCCTGTCAGGGAGAAGAATGTACAGTACAGGCTCAAACTGGCATATTTCCACATGTTACTGTCCAAGGGAGAATTACTTTTGTCAGGGACTGGAGCTATGTTTGGGGGTTGGCTAGAGACATAAATCAGGATTATTACATTGGTGCTTCCACCAGACTCCCAGAAAGGGGAGGCAATATGGCAGGCCTCCATTGTAGCCTGTGGGTTCACCATAACAAATAAGGCCCTTTGACCAAACCCAACCATCATCCCAGGCAGCACGTGGCCAGATCCAGACTGTAAAAATAGCCATGCTCTTCACCACTTCTGCAAAGACTCTGGGGCATCACTGGCATCCCTCATGCCTTTGTACAAACAGGGAGGGCCCAGGGATATGATCCAGAGTGCAGGCCACCACACAGCATCTGCCCTTTCTTCCCTTTTGCAGGATCCTGGCTAAATCTTGCTATGGAATCTGTGTGAGAAACCAGGAAACGGTGCTTGTCAGTGGGACATGCAAGATTGAAAAATAAAACTGCCTTGTTCCATGGGGGCAAGAATGGGAAGAAGGCCATTAATGCCTTCCTTTCCTCAGAAGTTGTGCCCTGCATATAGATACCTAGCCAAGTTTGGGCATGAGCACAGAAGCCTGCCTGGCACCATTCTGAGGACCCCGGTGCTGGAGAAAAGCAAAGCCAGGGCCCAGGAGTCTGATTCCGAAGCCCATACATCCCTAAAGCCTGTGCTCTCAGGCTCTACCATCCTGCACTTTTCTCATGCAAGGAGAGGGCCTCTATGATTGATGGAAGGCAGGTGAAGACCCCAAGAGAAGCCTAGGTACCTCCTATGTCATGCATATTTACCTTGGCATCCACTGCACATTCAGCTTAGTGGCACGGCTGACATCACAAGACGATGAGAGAAATACCACCCCCCAGGGTAAGGTGCAGGAAAGTCCACCTGACAATGAGCAGTTGTCAAACAAAGCAAGAGTAAGTGGGGTGGGGGGAACACAGAATCACCCGTGCTCTGGTAGAGTCAAATCCCACCTCTGCCGTTTGCCAGCTGTGAGGCCCTCAGCATGTTACCTGCTCTCTCTGAGAGTCAGTCCCCTTACCTGGAGAATGGAAACTGACAAGCTACCTGGTCATGTTATGAGGTTAACAATGCAATCAACATGGTCAGTGCAGCACCTAAAACACTCAGACCATCAACAAGTGATTTCTCACAGCTGAGCAGAAGGAAGACAAGCTCCTTCCCACCCCTGATCCATGCTACCCTGCTTGGTTGGTGGACTTGCTGACCATCAGAACATTTGATTTTAGATTCTCTTTGTAAAACTTTAATGGCATCTCTCCCTCAAACATTTTACAAGTCCTCGGGAACTAAGACATTCCAGACTGGCCTGGCGATCCCCAGCTCAGCGTGGAGCCTGGCTTCCCTTCTGATGCTCCTCCTCCCAGCCCTCGCTCTGCCCTCAGTGTGACCAATCTCCTTGCCATCCCTGGGCACATCCAGGCCTTCTGCCTAAGCTCCCTGCTCCTATTGGTCCCTTAGCAAAAGGGATGGGAATGAATCCTCTTGTCTGCCTCACAGAGATTATTTTACATTGGAAAAGTAACATATTACCATACGCAAATGATATAAAATTCAGAGTACAAGAATTTATTACACAATATGCAATAAGTCTGCTGTGCTTTGTAATTACTTTTCAGATAGTACATATGTTTTACATACTCTTCTAGATATATGGTACATTTCATAGTTATTGAAAATGTTTTAACAGTCCCCTACTCCAGACCCTCAATCTAGTTCCCCAGAAGTGACCACTGCTAAAAGATTTTTGCGTATCCTTCTGGAAACTTTCTGTTCATATATAAACACTCAAACTCAATTGTTACACAAATGAGAGTATTCTGTACATACCATTCTTTGCCTTTTTGTTTTGCTTAATATTCTATATTCGAGACTGTTCTAATAGCAACACATACAGAGCTACCTTATTGTTTTTAATGGCTGCCTGGGGTTCCATTGCTTGGATGTCCCGGAATTCATAACCTGATCTCCAGTGATGAACACTTGGGTTGTTTTCAGTCTTTTGCTACTACTACCATGGTTATAGTGGGTCTCTTGTTCGTGTATATCTGCCCATATGTGTCAGGGCGTTAGTAGCATCCAATCCTAGAATTTTGAATTCTGAGAGAGTCAGATTGCTTTTCTAATAAGCCATAACCATTTACACTCTCAGAAGCAGGCTGGTGCTTACTTCTCCACCTCACCAACATTTGCTACCATAGTAGTGGATACCAAAACAATGTATACAAAAGTCTTATACACTGCAAAGCTCCACATATGATATCCAGAATGGCACCCTGATTGCCACCCTCTTCCATGAAACTTTTCCTGATTTTTCACTCTCCAGCCCAATGTGACTGCTTGCCCCCTCTGATCCCACACAGCACCTTATCCACTCCTTTCTTGCAGCTCATGTGTACTTCTGTATACTACAGTTCTAATACATATTGGTCTTCTATCTATCAGACTGTGAGACTCAACTAGTTTGCTCAGTTTCTATCTCCTGCAGCAAAATTTATAGCCCTTACACAAAATAAAGCCTTGCAGAGTTAAATTTGGACCCTATCAACCCAAGTTTCTTGGGTTCTGACAGCCTGGCCATTGTTGGCAGAGGCGGGTCTGGGGTTATTGGGTGACATGAAGATCCCCGCCATAGCGTCCTGCAGAATGCTACTGGTGTCTAATTGTTTCTCCTCTTGCCCCCACAATTTTTCATGAGAGGAAGACCATTCTGACTTTTAACTGGGCTCAGAATGTGGTTTCCTGGATATGTGAGCACCAGCAGGAGTAAGACATTTTATCATGGTCATTTGCTTAGCAGCAGGTGGCTTTATTTGGGGGAGGGAGAAACAAAGAGAGTGAATGCTTTTTTTCCTTTACTCCATGCTGCTCCACGGGCAATGTGGGCAGACCTCTAAAGAAACTGAAAAGCCAACTCCTGCCCACTCCAGCCAGCTACCAAGGCCCAGGACTAACCTGCCCTAAGCTTTCAAGAGAGTAGCTTCTAGTATATCACAGCAGGAGCACTAGATTTGGAGTCTCACCACACAACTCTTTGAGCCATTCCTGTGCTTGTCTCCTCTTCTTTAAAGTAGGGACCACATTCCTCATTGGCTTGTGGTGAGGATAGAGGTAATAATAAATAGCTTTTCAGAGTTTTGAAAAGGTTTTCACAAACAGGGTTCACTGATGAAAATTAAAATAAAAACACTGTGCCCACTTCCCCAGCCAACTTGACCTATACACCCCACTTCTTGTCTATCTTCCTAAGCCTGGGAAGGGGAAGCCAGCATGGAATTTCTCTCCTCTTATTTCATAAATGGACCCAGAGGGGCCAATTGCACATGAATACCCCGTGCTCCCCTGATACCATCTCAGGTCCCCAGTGGGGCCAGCACGCTGCCCGGCTTTGGAGTCAGAAGGATGGCAGCTACCAGGCTAGCTGGGGGAGGGAAGACGCACCTTTCAGCTCCATCAGCCTCTCCAACAGCAAGGGGAGACCAGGGTGGTGACAGGTACCAAGGCCAGGGTGAGTGCCAAAACAAGGATGCTTGGCAGTTCTGCCCAACCCACCCTGCCTGTGCCTGCTTTCCTGCAGTGGTCAGGGCATGAGGGCATTCAGGCCCGTGTCTCAGGTCAGTACAGATAGGTAACTTCCACAACCCTCCTAGTGCAGTCCCCCATTCCCTCTATACGCCACCCAAGTTCCCCAGCCTGGGGGCCACTCTTCTGGGAGGAGTCAGGTTGCCCGAGAGAAGAAGCAACGCAGTCCAGAAATCTGGAGCCATGATGGTGCCATTACAGATGCTGCTACAGTAGCTAGGCTTCCAGGTCATGTCCCTTCATTTCCTTTGTCCTCTACTTTCCTTTGACTCTTCACAATTTTCTCCCTGTCCAAACTAACCGCCACTCCCTTTGATACACTCAGTGTCTCAGTGTCTCTTCATGTCTTTGTGTTTTTCTCTCTTTCTCCCTGCCCTCTCCCCACCTCCCTCTGCCCCACCTCTTCCTCTCTTTCTCTCCCTCTCCTCCCACCTTCTCTCCATCTCTTTCTCCCCACTGTGCAACCCCTCCTACCCCCCACCTTCCTCACTCCCCCACCTCCCTCATTCCCCATCCCCCCACCCCTCTACATCATTTCAGATTTTCTGCGCATTGGGAATAACAGCATGCTAGAGCTAAGGCAGGGCCTTGTAAACCCTCATATGGGGAGATTCAACTTCCTGCTGGGGGGTTGCCATTTATTAAAAGGGCAGTTGGGGTGAATGTGTCTCACTCATCAGTCCAGGGGACTCAGAGCACATGTCCAGCTGACTGCAGGCTTCTGAGCATCCCCTGCTCAGTAGCTTTCTACCTGCTCTGCTTCCTACTCTTTCTTCTGCACAGGGAAATGCTATAAGTCTTTTCTTCCTTATTTTGCAGACGCTTACCACATCCTTTACCTCCGAACCCTACTCACAATTCTTTAACTCCTATTCTGGGGCTTAGTAACTCAGGGAGACCTGCCCAAGGAGAGAAAGCTCTGTGCCAGACTGGAGTGACTTTACCCTAATGAGACGTATTCAACCAGATGGCAGAAAACAAGTCATCAAAGAGAACCAAGCATCAGATGGAAAGAGAAGTAGGGAGCAGGGGAGAGTTGGCCTAGGTGGACTTTTAACCTTTAAGACCCTTCTGAGTTTATACATTAAAAAGTTGCAAGGCCTTCAGCTTGGTGTTGCTACAACTTTGAGAGAGCTGAAGTTCAGATCCCCATGGTCCCTAGAGAAACAGCCACATCTAAAGATTTCCCTCCCTGCCCCCTTTCTCCCGAACACCACTACTTTTTCTGGCTAATCAGGTTCTCTTTATTTCTATGAAATGCCCATGGGGTGTGAGAGAGGACAATGCTTTGGGTCTTCTTCTTCATTCTTTGTCTTTCTTCTGTTACAGCACTTTCAGATCTATTATCTCATCCTTCTCAAGAAACTGACTGTGTAATTTGAAGGTGAGAAGTTTCCAACCCTGAAATGAGGACAAATCCCTCAGAGATGGAGCTAGAAAGTTTACTGCCAGGACAAAGAGATCAGCCAGAGATGCTGCGCTGGGCAGCTGGCACAGTGCAAGTGAGGCAGGGATTATGGAATAAAGGAGAAGAGAGTTCAGAGCAAATTGCAGGAGCAGGGTAGTCGGAGGGTTCTGCTTGGGTCGCTGGGTATAGATGGCCTGAGATCCCAAACAAAAACTTCCAAAAGGATCCCTTGCCTTTTGTTAAGTGGAAAATAAATCTTTCACCACCCCTCCTCTTGTGGCCCCCTGCCCTGCAAAGCAGAGCCTCCTGAAGCAGAATTTATTGTCAGGAAGAGGAAGGGAGCATCTCACAGGGAGTGACTCCCTTCCTTTCCATTGCCACCAGTGCTTCCTCAACACAGACCAGAGTCATGGGGGTGCTTACTCTTGGCAAGTTCAGTAACCAATCCTCTGCAAGCTGTACTTCCTTATGGTGACACAATGTTAGGCTGAAGCAAAACATCCCAACACCATTTACTCTTCTTGTAGTGGTCTATAGTCAAATTCCTTTGCATTAGCAGTTTCTGTTGATTTCATTGGGATCTTAAGGACCTCTGGGACAGTAAAGATGTCTCTGTTTTGATGGAAAAGGCGATAGAGGCAGGATTCAAACAAAAGGCAGTATTGATAAGGATAGAAGCACTGACTTTGGAGTCAGAGAGGCCCAAGTTCAAGTCTCTTTTACTTTCCCATGAGATTGGGGGCATATTTCTTTTACATCCAGAAGGGATTATGATAAGGGCGATAGTAACAACAGCCTATAGCATGGTGATGATGATTCCATGAGATACTACATTTGAAGCACTTAACACAACACTTGACAGAGTTAGTGGTCAACAAATGAGAACTTGAAAAACAATAAAGTAGTACCGTAGGCAGAAAGAGAGCCTTTGTCTCTTTTGTTACTGGGGTCAGTGGATGATGGGTGGACTTCTAGAGCTTCTGAGAGCTTCCCCTTGGAATCCTAAGATACAAAAGAAACGGGTAGAATTTCAACAAGGAATCCATTCTTCTCAGGGCACGTAAGATACAGACCATCTCTTTACCTACAATCTTAGACTATTCATAAAGACTTATAAAGTTGTCAAAAGTAGCCTTACAAGTGTTTACAAAAATTAGCCTTCTAGTCCCAGGACATTTTAAAATTTTTTTACTTCAAAAATCTTTGAAAGCAAATTGACCTTCAAACAATAAAATGGAAACATGTTTTGCAACAAAGATGGTAAAAGTTAATACCTGTGGTTCAAAGAGATTATTGTTTGGAAATATTTATTCTCTCCTCTCTCCATCTGCACAAGCAGAGTATGCATCTTTGCCCCTGGGCTTTGGGCAAGGCGGTGTGACTTGTTTTGACCAATGGAATGTTAGCAAGTTCAATAACCCAAAAGGTGAAGAAAACTTAGGCAGCTGAACTCGTTCTCCTGTGCTTCTGCCATCATCTTGACTAGAACCTGCCAAGCTAGACTGCTGATCCCATGAGAGGGATGAGAGACCCATGGAACAGAGCTGCCCCAACTGGGTCCAGCCTATACCAGCTAACCTAGAGAGGCATGAGCTAAACAAATGCTTATTGTTTTATGAGATTTCTGTGATTTTTCTTATGCATTATTACTGAAGAAATAATTCAATGACATAGAAATTGACATGACTGGCATAAAAATGGGGTTCTGCTATAAAAAAAAAAAGCTAAAATACGTGGCATTGAAACTGGACAGTAGATGGAGAACTAGAAAAATGACAACTTATATTATACAGTGGTGAAATGTACATCCAGCCGTAGCTTGGAAGATAGCAAGTGTACCTAATGAACTTGTGAACTTGGGCAGAATGCTGAAAACATGAGTTGATTTGTTGTGCTATATATGATAAGATCCTATAAAAAAGAGACAAACTTAGAAAAGAACTGATCAATTTGCACTCAGAATTTAGAAGTAATATAGATAATACAATTTCTTATCTCCAGTCTCTCTATCCATTGAAAATTCTCAAATTAAAGCATAGCTGAGACTAAATTAAAGCATAGACCAAATATAGGAAGCTGCCAAAATAACATGGTAACCTCAAGATAAAGACCACTTCAAGGGTGTAACACCCTCTGTTAGGACTTTTGGAGAATTAAGATAGCGCTAGTAGAGCCCCTGACCTGGACAAAAGAGATTCAAGGGAGTCCCAGGGGTCTTAAAGACATGGTCCCATGGAAACCATGGAAATGCATCTCCTGTGTGTCCCACTGCAGGAGCATAATTGAAAAGCCCAGCTCCTGTGCTCTGAATGCCATCCTTACTTCCACTCTGAGACCACACTTCTGATGGGCTGTTCCAACCCAGTGATGGAGCACAGCGGGGATTCTAAACAGGCTTGTACCTAGAACACATAACACCTCTAGCTACTTTAGCTGAACTTACAACCATGCTGAACTCTCTTAGCACTTTACTGCAGACTGAGATGCCCCCACCCAACCTTCCTTCTTTTCCTCTTACCTTCCGTTGGGGACAGAACTATAATATAAGCTGGCTGCTCTCCCAGCTTCCCCCAGCTCCCTCACCATTTTCTTTCATCTTATCTTGGCATCTGCTTCTCAGAGGACACTCCTAACACAAGTGGCCCCGGGAGTGGTCCAAGAAGCAAAGGATAAAGACCCCTACCTTCACCATTCTTGTTGGTAGGTGAAGCACAGATAGTCTCTGGCATAAGATAGTAGTTCATATTGCTAAGGCTTCATCAGTAGTACCCTTGGGAATGTCCCAGTGGAGAAGAACGTTGTGGTATTTTTTTAAAATATGGAAAAGGGCACCTGGGTGGCTCAGTCAGTTAAGCATCTGACTCTTAATTTTGGCTCAGGTATAATCTCAGGGTTGTGAGATCGAGCCCTGTGTTGGGCTCTGTGCTGAGCATGGAGCCTGCTGAAGAGTCTTTCTCTGCTCCCCCTGCCTCTAAAAAATTAAAAAATAAAAATAAAAATATGGGAAGAACAATGTCTACAAAGTCTCAGAGTTGGCTAACTACTGCTAAGTCATAGAGATGGCCCTGCAGAGGGACAGAGACTGAGGGTCACTAACAATGGCTAAGTGTGAGAGCTAGAGGTCCTCTTGGGCAGTCCCAATGAGGCCCTCGTCTCCTTCAATGGAACAACAAACACAGCTAAGTGACAATCTCAATGTCTAACTGTTAGGGTCACAGAGCTCCAGAAACATTTTAATACTCAGCCAATCTCTTATGCATAAGAGATTGCCCTGGTGGGTAAAATCTGGGACCTCAAAATATGTTAAGGAACTTCTTAATGACAATGTTGACCCTTCAGTCTTCCCCTCCTCCTCCCCAGAGCCTCTAGGCTTGCTGAGGTGGCCCACCCTTCCCTATTAAAAACTAGCACTTCGGTGATGGATGATGCTGCATGGCCCTCTCCCCACAGGCAATAGGTTTCCCCTTAGAAGCTGACCCCTGCCTCTCCCTGGTTTCTAGGCCAATAACTACAGTTAAATACCAGAACAACCCAACTGGGGACATGCTGTGCCTGATAGGGGAGTAAAGAGACTATACACTGAAAGAATTGCAAAAATTAGCGTGCACATACCAGCAGAAGCCAGAGACGCACTCTTGGGATTGAATCTGAAGACACTTGATCAAAGTAGTCAGAATGTAAGACTGGGTGAGCAAACATTAATTGACTTCAGGGCATTTTCTCTCATTAATGGACTTAACACCCTAGAAAGGACCCAGGCAATGGGCCAAAGAGCTGCTGGGATGGCTCTTAAGACCCTGGAAAGGCAGTAGCCACACAGAAAATTGGAAATGCTTGAGCTGCCCTGGAAGACAACAGAGGGAGGTGTGAGAAGGCTGAGGAAAGTGAGTGAACCGGAGTAGACAGAGTAGGTGAGGCCAGAAGACCTTCCGTAAGAAGACCCTTCTTCCAACAAGCCCTGAGAAGATTGACAGGAGCCAGGGTTGCCAGATTTAGCAAATGAACTACAGGATTTGCAGTTCAGTCAGACAGTAGAAAAGGCAGTCACAAAGCTGCGTTTATTAACATTCATAAGAATGAGAGAGCTCCAAAGAAACACAGTCAATAAGGGTGCTGCTTAATATCTAGATTCCAAAAAAGGCATATTAAAGGAGAAGGAGGCTAAAAGCAGACCATTAGCTCAAATAAAAAACATGGTCCCTTGTTCAGTTTCCAGACTTCACTGGAACCATTGACAGGACAAATAACTGGATTCCTAGGAGGAAAGACCCTGCAACACCATGGCAAATACATAACACATGATTCTCCAGAGGGTCCTAACAGCCATTTATTCAGGTGACTGTATATCAGGGAAAGAGAAATAACCAGAATTTTCGAGGACAATTGAACATAGGGTCTAAGCTGATATCAATACCCAGAGACCCAAAGCATCCTTATGGCTTCCCTGTTAGAACTAAGGTCTCTGGAGTCAGGTAATAAATGTAGTCCCGGCTAAAGTTCAGCTCACAAAGGGTCCACCAGGTGCACAGACTCAACTCACACAATCCCCAAGGATATAATTAGAACCGATACATACATATGGCAGTTGGAGTAACCCCCACACTGGATCTCTGGCTTATGGCATAAGAGCTGTCTGCCTTCAGCTCAGGTCATGATCTCCAGGTCCTGGGATCGTGTCCCATGTTGGGCTCCCAGCTCAGTGGGGAGTCTGTTTCTCCCTCTCCCTCTGCCTCTCCCCCTGTCTCTCCCCCTACTTGTTCTCTCTCTCTCTTTCAAATGAATAAATTAAAAAATCTTAAAAAGAGCTATCATAGTAGGAAAGAGTAACTGGAAACCTTAGAAATTTTTTTAATAAAACCAGTCATACTGATCTATGGGTCACTTTTATTTATTTTTTTAAAGATTTTATTTATATATATGAGAGAGAGAGCACAAGCAGGAGGAAGGGAAGGGGAGAGGGAGAGGAGGAAATAGACTCCCCACTGAATGTGAAGCCTGACAATGCAGGGCTCAATCCAGGACCCTGAGATCATGACCTGAGCCAAAGTCAGACACTTAACTGACTGAGCCACCTAGGCACCCTGGAAACCTCAGAACTTTTACCCCTTAGCCCTCAGCCTAAATATCATATCCTTGGGAGAATGGCAGGATGAGTGTCACCATTAATGACCCACAAGACGCTGGGTCTATAGTACCTATAATGTCTCCATTTAATTCACTAGTCTGACCCCTGCAGAAACCAAAAGACCTGGTGAATGACTGACTATATACCACCATAGGCCTAAGTGCTTAAGAGCCCCAATTGTAGCTGCTGTGTCCAAAGTAACCTATTGCTAGAGGAGATTAATAAAGCCTCAGGGTATGTAACCATTGATTTTGCAAATGCATTCTTTTATATTCCAACCAAACAAGAAAATCGGGAACAGTTTGCATTTGTATGGGGCAGAAGACAATATTCCTTCACAGATTTGCCATGAAGTTATGTTAACTCTACCACCCTCTGTCACAATATAAACCAAAGACATCTGACTGCTTTAGCCCACAAAATATCACACTGATCCATTACATCAGCACCTCATGCTGACTGGGAAGGACAAGCAAGAAGCATTAGGAAGACACATGTGCTCCAAAGGTGGGTTATAAAATGTGAAGATTTGAATCTTGAATGTGAAGATTCAAGAATCAGCCACTTGAATTAAGTTTTTAGGGTCCAATAGTAAGAGGCATACCAGGATATCTTTCTAAAGTAAAAGACAAATTGCTGCATCTTACATTCCTAGCATCGAGTACCTAGTAGGCTTTTCTGGGTTCTGGATATAACACATTCCACACCTAGAAATATTGCCCTTTTCCTTATACTGGGTGACACGGGGGTTTTGATGAGGTCAAGAGCAAGAAAGTCCTCTGCTGTAGATTGAAGCCATGGTGTTAAAAGCCTTGACACTCGAGCCATATGATCTGGCACACCCTGTGGTGTTGGTAGTGTCAGTGTTGGGAAGAGGTGGCGGCATAATAGATACTATGGGGAACCCCAGTGGAAAAATTACAATGCAGGCCTTTGGGCTTCTGAAGCAAGGTTATACCATCTGCAGCAGGAATTTATAAATTATTTGAGCCCAATTCTTAGCATATTACTGGGTCCTGGTAGAGACAGAATGCTTCACCACGAGACACCAAGTGACCACCACTTGTCACCGCTCACTATAGGCTGTGCTCCATCAGACCCACCAAGTCATAAAGCTGATGTGCCTAGCAACAATCCACCCAAAATGGAAAGGGTATTTCTGGGACTGAACTCGAGCAGGACCAGACGGCGTGAGTACACTGCATGAGCAAGTGTTCCATGTCGCCCAACAGTACCAATACTCCACATCTACCTGCAGTAGTCACTGTATGACTATATGGCTTCCCATAAATCCAACTAAAAGGGAGAAAAACCTTCGGTCATTATGATAGGCTGATAATGGATCCTCAAATATATGTAGATCCTGCTCCCTGGAACGTGTGACTTCTACCTTTTTGTCCCCAGCTTTACTGAGGCATAGTTGACAAATAAAATTGTAATATATTTAAAGTGTACTATGTGATGATTTGGTATATGTATAAATTGTAAAATGATTCCCACAATCAAGTTAATGAACACATCTATCACCTCACATGATTTTTTTTTTCGGTGAAAACACTTAAAATCTATTCTCTTAGCAAATTTCAAGTGTATATAATACAATATTTTTTAAAGATTTATGTATTTGAGAGAGAGAATGCAAGCAGGGGGAAGGGCAGAGGGAAAGGAGGAGAGAGAATCCTCAAGTAGACTCCTTGCTGAGCATGGTGCCTGTCTTGGGGCTCAATCCCAGGACCCTGAAATCATGACCTGAGCCAAAATCAAGAGTCAGACACTCAATTGATTGAGTCACCTAGGCACCTCTGTAATATAGTATTATTAACTATAGTCATCATTCTATACATTAGATCCCCAGAACTGACTCATAACTGAAAGTCTATGCCCTTTGACCAACTTCTCCCCATTTCCCTCACCTCCCACCCTCTGGCAATCACCATTCTGTGAATGTTATCTTAAATGGCAAAAGACATATTGCAGATATGAAGATAGGCAGATATCCTGAGATAGGAGGAGTATCTTGGATTATCAGGTAGGTCCTAAATTCAATCACAACTGTCCTTATAAAAGGGAAGCATATGAGGAAAGCAATGTGACTACTCAACCAAGATGCTCTGCTGCTGGCTTTAAAGATGGAGGTAGGGGCCAAGGAATGCAAGGAATGCAGTTTTAGCAGTTGGAAAAGGCTAGGAAACAAATTCTCCCCTGGAATCTCCAAAAGAAACACATGACTGCCAGGACCTTGATTTTAACCTGGTATGGCTCTTCTCAGACTTCTGACTGCCAGAACAATAAGAGAATCAATTCATGTTGGTTTAAGCCACTAAATTTGTGATAATTTGTTACAACATCAAGAGGAAGCTAGTGCAATACCCTTCTCAGTTGCCCTTAGATTCCAATGGCCATGTTGCGAGGAAGCCCCGGCCACACAGGGAGGCTACACGTAAGGGTTCCAGCAGACAGCCCCGCTAAGCATCCATGGCAGACATGTAAGAAAGTTACATGTCAGATGATTCCAGCCCCAGGCTTCTAGGCTTCCAGATGGGGTTCCAGAAATCATGGAATAGAGACAACTTGCTCTGCTGTGCCCTGTCCAAATTTTTGACCTACAGAAACCAGATTTAACAATAATTGTTGTTTTGAGCCATATAATATTTAATTAGCTATTTGTTACATAGCACAATGTAACTAACACATTATTAAATAGGGACATAATCTAAGATCAGGCAAAACCTTGGAAATAACCTAAATGTCCAGTCAAAATGGCAGCAATATGGATTCTGATACTCCATACTGTGGAATATTACACAGTCAATAATGACACTTTTGATAAATGGTTCATGATGGGAAAATTCCTATTTTTAGCACATCTTGGAGGAAATAGCTCATACAAACTTTTTAAAAAGTCAACAATATAAAGGAGTCCTTATTTCCCTATCACTTCACTAATGCAATTTCTTCTTTCCCAGTTTGATAAAATGATACTTCATTTTTTACTTTATGTTTTTTATAACTGTGAGGGTAAGACATCAAAATTTATATAAGCTTTGTATATTTCTTCTTTTGTGAGTTGAATATTCATGACTTTTCCCATCTTTGTTGCAGGGGTCATTGTTTTTCTTACTGATTTACAAGTTTCTCCATGTGCAAGGTATCATTCTTTTGTATGCATATTGCAAAATTTTCCAATTAAAAAAATTTTTTTCTCAGTTTTGTCATTTGCTTTTTCATTTTATTTCTTGTGTTCTTCTTGTCTTTTAATTAAGCCCAAATGTTGTGAGCACCTAGGGTTTGGTATGTGCTATGGAAGGTGCAAAGGAAACAGAATATGCAGTCTTTCCCACTGAAGCATTAGGATGTTACTGGGGGTGCCAGTCATACATACATGAAGCACCAAGAGAGGAAGCCTCTCGGCCAACATGTAACCAATTTATCTAAAAGTAGAATTTCATAATCAAACATATTTAGGAAATATTAGGATAAACAAAGTTCAAAGTATTTCTTTACCAAGTACAGCTCAGAACCTTTGGTATGCTGAAGTGTATTGGCTTTTCAGGCAGGCAGAGGCAGGTGTGGGGGAGGGTGGGCACCATAATGACCACAAGTATGTGCCACTTGAGGTTGGGATGGGCTTCCTGAAGGAAGATGAACTGCCTACTGTGAAATTGTTAAACACACACACACACACACACACACACACACACCTACACAAACACACACACACACACACACACACACAAAGATATTATAGGGAAGGGACCGGGGGAAAGGTGGAACCAGGCAGGACTAACACAAATTAAGGGGATCTTCAGAAAACTGATTAGAACATAAAAAGAAAGGGCGGGACTATCCCATTCATCTTGTTCTCACTGCCTGTCTTTCTTCATGCATGCTGCCCAAATTCTCTACAGGAGAAGTGATCTGGGCCTATTTCTCTGGCCCCTGTGGTCTGTATCCTGGAATTTGTCAGCCCTTAAACCCTTTGCCATGGGGAGATGCCCAAACAGACAAGGGTTCCTGAGGGAGGAGGCTCTGGGAAAGATTGCCTTGACAGACTTAGCCCTGTACTCCTTCTCTTCCCTTCCATCTAGGTTCAGTTACTGAGTTCTCTGGCACCAGTGCTTCTCAAATATTTGCAGAATGCTCTCCCACGCCCCTCAGTTGGTGCTGAGGTCAAGCCGGCAAGTTCTGCTCATTTAGGTTTTACCCATAAATCATTCTCCCCCTTCCCCTTCAATGCTTCAGTGGTTCTTCCCGCCCATGCCTGTGGAGAATTCTGAAAGCTTGCTGCCTCCCTCTAGTCTCCGGGGAAAAACCTATTCCCACCACTGGCCTCTGAGAAACCCAGCCTGCAAAGCCCTTCTCTTGGAGCTCTGATACCACTTCTCTATATCCAAATCAGAGAAGGAGATTGAGCTTACCAGATGCCCTGATGTCACCCTCTTGGCTCCAGAAATGTCCAATCCCAGATATGGGACAAAGGAATGGGCCTTATTGTTAGGCATAGGGTGGGGAGTCAGGATGCCTGGGTTGCATTGCTAGCTCAGCTTGGAGTTTGCACAAGTCACTGACTCTTTCCTGCTGGGACATGACTTTCCTAACCATACACTGCCCAGCCCTCGGGCTTCCTATAATAAAGTCTAAATGGGCATCTATCCAAGGTGTCCCGTCAACACAAGGCAACATGATGAGGGAGGTGACCTCCAGGATGAACTCAAACATGGCAATTCCCACCACATGGTCATCTCTTTCTTGATAATCACATTTCTTTGAGATTAATTTTCCTCAATGCCAGAAGGAAGCAACTCTGAGAGAACAGAATGAATTACATACCAAGTCCAAAATCTGAACTGGTCTCACTCAGAACTAATCCGAATCCACACCTACTCTTGGCCAGAGACTTGCTAAATAGTCCTGCTAGAACTATGTAAAGTAGATGTCATACCTATGTTACAGATAAAGAACAAAGTCTAGAGAAATTCAGTAATTCACCCAAAATCATGCACTAAGAAATAGCAAAGCAGTGGTTTCAGAGCACTTCTCTACAATCCCTGACCTCAAAGGACATTTACAAAAGTTACACATTTTGAAAGGTAAATAGGAAGTTCTTTGACTTGGAGTTTTTGACCATATTTCCCTAACCTGACTTCTGGACCTCCTTCTATCCCATTTTCTCTCGGTGTTATTAGAAGACAGAAACAAAAGTAAGTTAAACCATTTTGAAGTCTCCTTTGTGCCTAGAATCATTATGCTTGGCCTAGATGCATGACAGAATACTTCTCCGTATGACTAGAACCAACCGCCTAGCTGGTCTGTGTGTTCTGACCTATTTGCTGTTATTTGTTCAAGTCCAGTTGGTAAAACTAAACCTTTGGAATAAAAGCAGTCACAAAAGCCGAGAAGAGGAGAAGGACAAACCATAATTATTAAGGGTATCCAAAGATCAGGGTGGGGTAGGAATCGATGAAAGAATGAAGGGGAAGGAAAGCATAGACTCTACCCTTTGGCAGCCCTCAGCCTTCTAAAGCTGTGGTTTCTGGGTCTCCCTCAGATATAAGGAGCTCTCAGCACCTGCCCTCATTCTGAGAGTTGACCCTTCCACTCTCCTGGGTAGGGGCAGAAGTCTGAGCCTAGAGCCACCCCAGCCTGGCCTCAGGGCCAATGCTGTTCATCACCCCTGCAAGCCCATGGCTGTGAATGCACAAGAGTCCCTTTGTTGCCATCACACTGGGATCTTTTATTCTCCCTAAGACCCAGGAGCTTCTGTGTGCACAGGGCCCTCCTCCTCCCTTCTCAAGACACTTTGATCCTTCTCCCATTTGAAATCTTGCTGGCTTTTCAACACCCTTCCAGACAATCAGGGTTTTTTACTTTTCAATAACCAAACTGTTATCCTTATTTCTCCTCTAACAACTCTGACCAAGAAGAGTTCAAAGGGGCAGATCCCAAGAAAACAACAGAAGCATCACATTCAGTTGGTCACTGGCTGGGGTTAATATGGAACAACTTCCACAAGCTCAAAAATGTTTGTTGAAGAATGAATATGTGAGCGAAGTGCTAAGGGGAGGTGACAGCAAAAGCCAGAGGAAAGTATAAGGTGGTTCCTTCCATGGACAACTGGTCAAATCTGGACTTCCAGAGTAGTCTTTGTCTCCATCATCTCTCATTGCCTGACTCTCCCATAGCCTATCTCTCTCACATTCATCCTTTCCTCTTCATTTGCTCTCCTACCACCTCAATTCCTATTATCTCATAGCTGTTCTAGGTCTGAGGCCTCTTTAACTGGTCTCTCTGCTTAATTCCTTCCATCTGTCCTGCATATCACCACCAGCTCAATCTGTATGAAGTACCACTCTGTGTCATCTCGCAGTTCAAAGGTTTCCCATACAAACATCTTGTGTCTCACGCAAGGTCCTCTATGATCATTCTGTCTATTATCACTTTCTTAAAGTCAGCAGGGTATAGTAAAAATTGTACTGGATGAGAGGGTCCTAATCCCCAGTCTGACTTTCATAGGTATATAAACTTGGGCAAGCCACTTTAACCTTCTGGACCTAATATTCTCAACTGTAAAATGAGGTGATTGAGCCTGATGATCTTTAAAGTATCTACCAGTTCTAACATTCTGTGACCCCGGGAAACTTACCACTTCTGCCAAATTGTTGCTTCCTCACAACAATTTACTGTCCTAACTTGGCTCTTCTGAACATGTCTTTCTCCTTCTTAGAATGGCCTTCCTCTCCTCCCATCCAAACCACATACATCCTTCATGGCCCTCCTATAGTCCCATGATCTCTGGGAGCTTCCCTCGCCCATGAATAATGAGATCTCTCCTTCTCTTTCAACTCCCATCACACAGATGGTGCCCATCACACATGCCTGATAATATTATTATCACTCCATGCATACATATCTTGTTTGTCTGACTATACAGTAAGTGCCATGTTGTAAGGTAGGATGTCTTATACTTTCCATACCCTTGTACCCAGAAGGCACCCCATAAATAGGTGACAATCTCTGGTAGGAAGAGCACTGGACCAGTAATCTGAAAAGTTGGGCTCTAGTTTCCAATGATCTTAGTTACTCTGTCTATGTGGATCTTAGTTTTCTTGTCTATAAAATGAGTGCTTTGGGTTAGCGTACTAAATCATCTCTGAGATTCCTCCCAGAGCTGACATTCTGTGATATTTTTTCATAATCTCCAATTCTTGGAGTCTCACTTTTCCTTAGATCTTTCCAAAGCCTTTTGTCTAGCTCTTACTTAGACTTACCAACAGAAGTAGGAGCTTTCAAACAAAGTGCTTCAGCCTCTCACCTAACCATCTTTGGAATAAGTTAGAGTTCAACTATAATGAATGGCCATACTATGGATTTCCAGATTCTCTCAGCTGGCTAGATTATTCCTCAGAAGCAGACTCTGTTCCCCAGGAAAGACTGGCTATTTGGCACTGAAAGGCTTTTCACTATATTCCTTCCTCTTAAAGTTGCTTGCAGCCACCCACAACTTTAGTACCAGTATCCTAATGACGAGGGTTGAATAAAGCCTCAGAATATTCCCCTTCATAGATGGGCTCTTACACAGTAACCAGTATTCAGTTCCTGCTGGGATTTATAGAAACACAAATATTTCTATAGTTATTGGTTTTAATTAAAGCTAGAAAAATGCTGGAGAGCTTTTAAAACCACAGATTTGTATCTTTATCCAGAAAATGGAAGAAAAGCCAACCATCACAATGATCAATTTCACCTGCTAGTGGCACTGTCACAGTAATCTAACAATCAAAGAATTATAAACTTTTCTCATCCCCTGCTTGATACCACATATTCATACATACACCACACCTCACCATACCCAGTAATGTCTTCTTCATTAGATCATTTTAGGCAACACACCACTTTGTCAAGATTTCATAGACATTAGTAAAATGTGCAGTGGGGAGAAAGGCAGTAGAATGTAAGAGGAATTTCTATGCTAAATGCCCAGTTCTGTGCTGAGTCATCTGCCCCTAGTCTTCTCTCCCTAGGCAATAATGAAAGCTATCATTTATTGACTGTTTAAGAAGAGCCAACACTCTCGAGGTGGGGATTGTTATCATTTATTTCTGGAGATAGGAACTGAGGTTCAGAGAGAGCCGAGAGCCCAGTCTCACAGAATAAGTAACAGGGCCAAGAGTCAAATCCAGCTCTCTGTGGCTCCAAACGCATGGTTGTAACCACTTTGAAACACAGCCATACTCATATCTTTTTGGCCTCACAGGGTGTCCCAATCCATTTCACTTGCTTGGATAAGTACAGATAGATAGGATCACCCTAAGTTTGCCTTAAGTAGTTTCTTAACTATTCCTGGGAACTTAACAGGAAACTTTAGCCAAGGTTTCTCAAGGCCACTTAGGAACATGAAGTTTGATTTTTTTATTGACTTGGGAGAAAGAATCATTTTCCATCACTAATACCTACCTATTCCCATTTCCCTGCTTAGTCTCCATAATGAAAAGAAAACAGTGCTGGTTTTCTAGAGTAGGATGAAAAACTGGGCCCAAGCTAACAGGTTTAAATACCTTCTGTCTCCTCGGCATCCTGTGAAGTGATAAGGGAAGGCGTGGCTGGGAGAGGGAAGGTGAATCATCTCACCAAATGTTCTTTTGTCTGCAGGATGAATGCGGCTGTTAATGTTGAACAGTTTTCCTTTCCCAGAAAACAATGGAGCGCCACTGAATCACTGACTCCCTTTCAGGCATCTCTTTTTGACTGTCTGACCCAACCCCATAGTTGAGATTCAAGCTGTTGTCCCTGGCCCAGGGACTGGTACCCAAGCCAGTTGAGAGAATGGATCTGGTGGCACCGCCTGTGGCTCTATACATAGGCACTTCAGGAAAAATCTCTCGGTGCAAAATAGGCAGTCCTACTGTTTAGATAGCCCAAGTTCCCACATTAATCCCCACCTGACTAAGATGGTCCCAAACTGAGATTTAAGACCAAAGCAGAAGTCTTCATTTAGGCCCCCCATGACGGGGGCTCCAAGGATTTTTGATCAGAGTTCTTAGTTGGATGCGAGTTTTCAGTGCTGACAGACAAGTGACAATTTTATTCTTACTCAACTATTGTTCCTTGGGTGTGCAGCGCCTTAGGAATCTCAGAAGACTTGTTGGGAGTGTGATTAGTCAGGCAGGACTTAGGCATTCTGGGCAGGTACCTTCCTTGCCACCATTCTGTCACCATGCCATTACAACCTTACCCGGTATTCAAAACAATCGTGCAGAAAAATGTAGTTTTTAGATGCCTAAGCCAAAAATATTTTCAGAAAAGTAAAGAAGTTTTAAGAATACCTTAATCAGCTTATTTCACTCATATTTTCCTTTTCTTAATTCATGTCGAAAGTAATTTCTGACTTTTTAAAGACTACATCTAAATAAGTCTAAAAGAATTTTTTTAATGGAATAAAATAAAAATTCTAAGTAATGGGGGAGAGAGGGAGCATAATTCACAGTTCAATCCTAAATCACATAGCCAGTCAATGAGAAAGCCAAGATAGGAATCAAAGACCCTCTTCCTCAATCCCAGTACCTTTTTGTTGTTGATTCAGTCTACTGTGGGCTGACACTGGGTCGCCACATCAGGTGTCACTCAAATGCAGCCATCTGCTTGAAGCTCTGCTGGAAGCCTATCCACCCTGCTGGGTCCAACCCTCAGCAAAGGGGACAATGAATTTCCACAAACGCATCCTACTTCCAGAGTCAAGAATTCTCCTCCTTCCCTCTTAGGCAATTATTCAGGGTGACTGAAAGATGTCATTCAGCTGGCCTGTGCACCGCACAAGAACTGGCTCAACCATTAGAGCCCGTGGGCCTCAGTTCCCACCCTCTTCCCTAAGAAGCTGTGAGTCCTAAGGCACGCTGGGACTTGTCAGGGGAGCAGTTTTCACCTGGGCAAACAGAAAAGAAGGCAAAGAAAGATAGGAGGCAGAAAGTGTTAATTTCTATAACTGTTTGAATGCCTCCTGGAGATGGAAGAGAGCCCAGAGATTTCTAGGACACAGTGGAAGGAGTGCCAGGACTTCCTTTCTTCCCTTCTAGGTTCTTTGGCTGGTCTAATAATTAAATTGACATAAGACAGATTAACAGGAAAAACAAACTTAATTGCACTCTCATGGGAGCCCCACAAAGACACGAAAGGCTTTCTCTAACAGTTAGGTAGTTGAGGTTTATGTGTCCTGAGCTGAGAAGAGGGTAGGGGTCTGGGACTGCAAATGGGAGGAAGACAATTCACAGGAAGATGAAAAAGAGAAAATGTTTGGAAAACAAATGTTTCCCATGCTCTGTGGAGAAATCTTTTTTACATAAGAAAAAAAAACCAAAAAACAAAAAAACAAAAACCCACAAACAAGTTATCTTTGGAAATAAGCTTTCTTCCTGGTACAGGCTTCTTATCTAAATTATTTTAGGCAGTTAAGGGGGGAGGTAAAAAGTCCTTCTTGAGTCTGTTGAGTTTGACTGTCTTCAACTCAAAATAGTCCACATGCCAAGGCAGCACATTCTGGGAAGGCCTGCCCTGAACTCCATCAGTTCCCTACTCTGAAACTTCCCTGGACATTTCATATATTAAAAGCTGAGCTGGTAGATTGTTCCATGATTTCACCGAATTAATCTTTTAGTCTTAAAATTAGGTCAGTTCACTTAAACAGTGAGGTCTCATTTTAGGAGGTGGTGATGCAGCTGGGATCCCAAAAGTTAGGCCTATATTGTGCAAGAAATCAGGTACTTAACCAGGTATTTCCATGGAAACAAAAGAAAAACAATGGTCAATGATTGGAACAAATTATAAACCTGTTTCTGAGTTCTGAGAGTAGCTAGTCAAGAAGATTTCTAGATGTCAAGTTCAAAGCATCTCCAGATGGAGTGATGGCATTCAGTGGCCGCATAGCCATAAGTGTGAAGACTGTTTATATATGAGCTGTTGTGGTGATTTCTCTGTGGTTTATATTAGGTTGTCCAGCTATTGCTTGCACAGCTTTGGGAAAAGGGCAGTTTTAGTTCGTACTGATTCTAAGTCAGAAGAGTGGGAGAACAATTAGGAATTGTTTGGAGAATTATAGCCAAATATTGGAGGAAAGTAGAAGAATTCAGAATCAGGACAGTTTACTGGTAGAAAATGAAACCTCAAAGACAATTAACGGACTAGAATCTAATCTCCGTGAGTGTCTACTACAGTTTCTACAAAAACATAATTTTTCCTCTCTACAATTCACTCCTATTTTTATTAAAAAGAACCATAGTAAAGTATTTTGCTTGCAAATTGTCCATTTCAATAAACTTGGCTTGATTATTTACATAAGTGCAGCAAGAATAACGAGTAACTATATAGAATCTTTTTTACCTGATTTTTATAAGGAATCTCAGATTGGACTTTTAACAGCTTCTTGGGGCTACGCAGCAAAACCAAGGATTTGCCATCAGACTTCACCCGTAACACCCGGAGATTTGGGTGAATTTCTCTCTTCTTGAGGTCCTCAAAATATCCTAAGGTTCCTGGGCCTGCCAGGAAGTATCCTTCCTTATTCACCTGATAAGGCTGCTGGGAACTCTGTAAGCAAGGTACCAGACTGGTTTTTCAAGGGGCTTTATTGGTTCAATAAAGTCAACCTTAGTTCCTTAAAGCTGTCTGGTCCTATCTGAGTCTGTGTGTTTCTTTCTCAAATATGACATCCCAGTCAAATCCTTGGTGATATAACCAATGTTTCTAAGTGTGTCTTGCTACAAGGATCACAAGTTGAACACATGTAAATGACTATATTGCCATGAAAATAAAAATACTCACTGAGAGTTTCTGAATTCTGGAGGGACCAAGCAAAGAAAAAAAGATAAAATGTTTCATCTTTCTTCACAAAGGTGTATTTTATCAAATTGCTCTAAATCATAAGTAGCCTAAGAGAAAAAAGAAAAATATTTTGTAGGGGGTCCCCATCAGGTGGAAGCTGGTGGCTCAGGCAGTGAAAACATTCACCGGAGGCAGAACAAAGGACATAGAGGCTTACTGAACACACTGCAAGGGAGCAGTAAGTAGGACAGAAAAAGAGAGACCGTCTGACACAAGGCAGTGGTGGGGAGCTATAGTTAAGGGTGGGGAGTGAGGATGCATGGGAATGTATGGAATTTTCCTTTTTTGGTACCTGTACCTGGTTGTAAGAAGCCCACTGGTCAGCTAGGGCATATGGATATTTGGAGGTGGGTCGCCTAATGAATCCATTTGCATTCAGCCCCGTGGTCACTGTAGGCTCTTTTACCTTGTAGGTTTCCATTGCTCAAGCCTGTTGCCTACAAGAAGCCTCTACAGGTTTCTTTAAATCTGGAAAAACAAATCATTTTTAAAAATCAGCAATGTTTCAAACAAAAAAGTGATAAAAATGTAATTTTTTATGGTATAAAAACATACCTATAAAAACATGTCACTGCAAACACACATCCTGCTTTCCTTGTGTTTGGAGAAGTGTCCCTTATTTCTAGCAGCTTTAATTTCATATAATAGAATTTTAACCCTTAAGGACCTTAATTTAGTGAAAATTTAAAAACGAACAATTATGAACTGTCTTTTACATTAGTATTCTGTGGCTTGATAAATTTATAAATACTTTGTATACTTTCTGAAAATATATGTTTTCCCATATATGTTTATATGTTTCCCATATAAACTTTTCAATACGGCACAGACCATGTAATGGACCCAAACATCTTCAGTGCCTCTGTAAAAGAAAGCTCACTGTTAGTAATCAATGTTTTAGTATTTTATCTTATTTGGAAATGATCTAGATAATCAATAAAATTCTACCATTTAATTTACCTTAGGAAAAGTGTTATCAGTGGAAGTCACCAAAGAGATTTGGGTAACTGTTTTTGAATACACATACCATAAAACAACCATTACTGAAAAGTTCACCTAAAATTTCTTATTTCATTTACATCTATTTAATTTACTTGTTTTTAACAATCATACTTAGATCATTCATGAAAATTTCAGGAGACATTAAAGCAGTTAGCTCTCATCTTTTTTTTTTTTTTTTTTTTTGCTGAGACATTTTGTAACAGAGATAGCATGTACTTATTTTACTCTTAGTAAACCTAGGTAAAGTACAAGTATTGTATAGTTAATGCTGATAGCCCTAAAAACATGTCTGTATTAATTAAACCAACAAACTTAAATAGTTTTTATTTATCAAAAAATTATCCTAGATCATGTGACTTGAAAAATATTTGGTTTCATTTCTGGTACAGTTCTGAGATTTAGAAATACTTAATTTATAGGCGCCTGGGTGGTTCAGATGGTTAAGCGTCTGCCTTCGGCTCGGATCATGATCCCAGGAGAGTCCAGCACGGGCTCCCTGCTCAGCCGGGAGCCTGCTTCGCCCTCTGCCTCTTTGTCTCTTATGAATAAATAAATGAAATCTTAAAAAAAAAAAGAAATACTTAATTTATAAGCACTTATTTTTAAGTCAATTAAATGAGGCTCTTCACAAATTAATTTTGCAACACCATCTGGAGGTAGAAAAATACCATATCTATAATGTACATACAAAAGACATACATAAACATATTGATAAACAGAGATCTTATGGCTTTCATTTTCAAATATCAGCCATGAATCAGATATAACAATATAAAACTCACTAGTTCATAAGTACTAGTTGGAGTAAAATTAAGTTTATGAGCTCAGATGGCTAAAACTTACTACTACATGTGGAGAAGACTTTAAGATTTGTATTGTATTGTTTGTATTTGTATTGTTCTTGACGGGATCTTTCGGAGGCTATGGTCTAGAATCTGGGCTAGAGAGACTTTTTAGCAGTTTGTATTTTTTTTTTTTTAAGATTTTATTTATTTATTTGACAGAGAGAGACACAGCGAGAGAGGGAACACAAGCAGGGGGAGTGGGAGAGGGAGAAGCAGGCTTCCCGCTGAGCGGGGAGCCCGATGTGGGACTCGATCCCAGGACCCTGGGATCATGACCTGAGCTGAAGGCAGACCCTTGGTGACTGAGCCACCCAGGCGCCCAGCAGTTTGTATTTTAAAAAAGTCCTCTTCCTCCCCACCCCCACCCCTTTTTTTTTCCAGTCTGGGCAGAGTTTTAATTACCTCATATGGTGTTTACATTTCAAAGACATGGTAAGATTTACATCTTTAAGGAACAGAGAAAGAATGCATACCTTGGGCCTAGAGATTAGTTTGGAGTGCTCTGTGTAAATCTTGTAGCAAAAGAGAAGCTAAAACAGGCAGCAGAGTGTGCAAGGAATTTTCTGGGCAAAGTGGAGGAATTTTGGAAGTTAAAGGAATTTGCTGAGGAGATGGGACCAGACTTTAAAAAAGGGGAATTTACATTGGATATGGACTTTAATTTTGTTCTAAGTTTAGTTTCTGCTCTTTCACCTTGTTAAGGGAGCCCCCAAGGCTATAGCCATTATACTTCTTTGTATCCACTTTTTAATTTGGTCTTTCCATAGATACCAATAAAATGATTGTTTAAAATGAGAGCTCTCTTAAAAAAAATTTTTTTTTCAAATATAGAAGATTCCTCAATTCAAAAGATCCATTCCAGGGTACCTGGGTGGTTCAGTCAACCCACTGCCTTGGGCTCAGTCTCCCTGCTCAGTGGGGAGTCTGCTCTCCCTCTGCCTTTCTCTCTCTGTCTCTCTCTTTCTCTCTCTCTCTCTCTCTCTCTCACACACACACACACACACACAAACTCTCTCAAATAAATAAATAAAGAATCTTAAAATAAAAAGATCCATCCCCTGGCCATTGCCGAGTTTATTAATCTCAATAGCGACTCAAACCAATAGCCTTTTTATGGCTCAACCAAGGGCACAAGAGGGGTCCCACAAGAGAGTGCAAGAGATGCAGTCCTCAAAAGATCCAGAAAGTTCACTCCCAAAGTTAGCCTAAGAAAATAAAGGCCTTTGTTGTCACTGGTGGTAAGAACTGTGTAGAGAAAACAGTGTTTCGGGAATGTGAGATGCCTTTGAAACCACTTAAAAACAAAGTTGAACAAAAATCAAAATGGCTGCACTAATGCTTCAGTGAAGCTGGATTTTAAAAACTTTTTCCTCTCTTCTGCAAACCTCCCCTCCTTCCTTCTTAGCCTTTTGTTTCAGGAACCCGGTACCACACTAAAGACGTGATGGAGGAGGCTAGTAGTACATGCACAATTCCTGTCAAAACCAGCTAGAGCCTATACTTCCCTATAAAGCCCCCCAGTCCCTTCCTCCAGGAGGGCTTGCTGGTTTTGAAGGCCAAAGCCTGTTGCAGCTTCCTTTGCCCAGCTAAGCAGTAATGCTATCGTTCCTCTTTATCCCAAACTCTGTCTTTGAGTTATATTTTGGCCCCGAAGCACAGAGTTTGGTTTTCGACACCTTCAGTCACAGACCACCTAATCTGTGACACCAGGCAGGCAATACAGAAATGGGACTTTTCCACCACTAACGAGACAACAAAGGTTGAGACAACAAAGGCCCTTATGGACTGGGACACCTCAAGACAAACTCCCCTGAGAGCTGGCACAGCTGAACAACAAAAAATGCCGTTTGTGACTTCACGTCTCCGAACCCCAGTCCAATTGACTGGCCGCCAGATGCACATCAGTATGTACACTCCCAGAGGGCAGAGACCAGAGAGAATATTCTCACCCGTCACAAAGCCAAGTTCTTAGGACATACAACAAGATGAAAGGAAAAACTCAGCTGGTTTTTACAAAGGGGACCCACAGCAAAGTTCATCTAAACAGATGCCCTTCTGGTGAGAACCATGAACTCACCAGTCTGTGAGGCCAGCTCAGAAACAAACTTATAGGACCTATGCCTCCATTCTACCCTGTGGTTTTTCTTCTTGACAGATGACACAAAAGACAAAGACAAAAGAAAACAGTGATCATTTCTGGGAGGAACGCGATCAATAGAAATCAAGAGTACTCACCACAAATCTTTACCAGAATTGCTATGCCCAAGTAACTAGCTCACCCAAATATTTTCTGCTAATCTAAATTTAGAAAAAGAAAAGTATTCTCACCTCTTTCCCTTCCAACAGACCGGGCAGACAGAGATCCAGGAGGCTGACACAGTAAGAACTCTTACCTTCTGCCAGCTTCCGTCAGAGGTCCCAGGATCTCTCCCCTGCAGCAGCCCTGAAGTAAGCCCTGGCCAGACCCTGGACAGCCCTATGTTGGGCACCAGAACTGCAGGGAAGAAATACTTTTCTTTCCTCCTTTCCAAATTTTTTGGCTGATCTAATAATTAACTTGACATAAAACATTAACAGGAGAAAAACAACTTTAAGTATGTACCTATGGGAGCTCCACAGAGATGAGAGGCTCTCCCTTGACAGGTAACTGAGGCTTGTATGCCATCCCAAGTAGGAGAAGGGAAATAAGGGTCTGGGACTGCAAAGGGGAGGAAGACAATTCACAGGAAAATGGGAAGAGCAAATGTTTGGTAAACAAATGTTTGCCATACCATATGGAGAAGTCGTTCTCATGTAAAAAAAAAAAAGTTATCTTTGGTAATGGCTCTCTTCCCATCACAGACTTCTATTTAAATTTTTTTAAACAGTTAAGGGAGAGGTAAAAGCTCTTGAGTCTGCTGGGCCTTGATTGTCTTCAGTTCAAAATAATCCACATGCCAAAGTGAAACATTCTGGGGCCACCAACCCTGAACCCCATCACCATCAGTTGAGATCGGGGTTTGAACTATGCAAACCCCTCAGGACCCTGGAACATTGGCCCAAGGCTGTGACTGTAATGTGTCTTACAGCTTGCCCTTCATTTGCTGCTGTCATGAAAATCCTTGGAAATCTTAAATCTTAATCTTAATCTTGGTGATTTAAGGAGTATGAGGAGAAGGGCGACAGATACTGCTTTTGAGTCTTGAGGTTGTCTGGAAAGATCAGGTTTACACTAGAAGGTTTTTGTCGTCAAGGTGCAGAAGTGAGGAGACTACTCCATTGTTTGGAGAGCCATGTAATAAAACCTTCAAAACCTGGAAAGTAGCAAAGTGGAAGGATCCTGAACTTTGCAGTCTTAAAATCTAGTCCTAGCTCTACCATTTATTAGTCATTTGGCCTTGACAAACACCATGACCTCAGCTTCCTCATCTGAATATGGGGATAAAAATAAACACCTTGAAGGGGTGTTGGAGGACAAATAAAATAATGTACATAGAGTACTTGGTTCATAGCAGGTGCTCCCAAAATATTTGTTCTTTCTTCTAAACCTTGAGGATTCCACCAGTGTTGTGTTCTAAAACAACCTTTAAACAATAGAAGCCTTTGTGAAATTGTCAGGCATTCTACCTTAGAAGTTGTGAGATTTGCAGGATGTAATTGGATATCATTTTAGTAACTGTTAGAACTGTGTGGCCCTACTGGTCAGGAAGAATATGGAAAGAAGATAGAATTCCATCAATGTCAAAAGTCATTGGAGCTAGATGGAAAAGAAATTAATATATCCTAGACAAAGAAAAGCAAAATCGAGTCATGTGACAGCCTGAGTCAGTTGCAGGCTTCCATGAGTAGTCTGGGTGGGACAGGGCTTAGTGGAATAAAATGAGAGTAAGCAGGAGTGATACCCTGGTAAGTAGCTGTGTGGCCATACCAGTTTGTGCAGCCCTGTATGCAAGCCCGACCACCTGTAACAGGAGGAAGTCCAGGTTTAGGCTACAAATAGGGCAGGCAGAAATCCAGGTCCAATCCTACCTAAAATCTCTGAATTCTCCCCAAATTGCCTGGGATGGCATTATTATTTCCTCAGTGGATAAGCATCTTTCAACTCTGGGAAGATTTAGAATTAAGAATAAAATGTTTAAGAGACTCACACTTAGAACATTAATATTTATGTATTAAGGATAAATCTGTGCCTATTTGGTAGTATAAGTATTTGTAATACTCAAAAGAAGTTGTTTGGCCTATTATAAAATTTACCTGCACTTAAAAAACCAATTTGAAATGTATGAGTAATCTTGATTGGTATATTTAAGTGTAATCTTTCTAAGGTTATGTCCAGTATTGGAACCGTTAAGAATACTTAAGAATCACCATCTATGTAAGTTTATTTTATTAAATTTATAAGAGTTACTTAGAAGTCGAGAAAGATTATTTTGTCAAGATATTGAAGGACTTCAAATGAGATTAAAATATTCAATTCATAAATGGGGTTTAAAAGCTTAGAGCCATATAAGTCTATAAATGGGCCTAATTATTAATCAAAGGCTTCCTTAAAAGTAATTGACGTTTCTCGACATGGAGTTCTCCCGAGATTCCCGGGCTCCTGTGCTTCTCGGTTTCCTCATCTGTAAGATGAAGATAAGCCATATACCTGACTCCAGCTCATTGTGAGGATGGAGATGACATGAATGTGTATGGCACATGGACTTCAATAAATGTACATTGCCTTCTGCTGTTAAGAGCTGTAAAGATGTCTGACCAGAATCAGGTAGCTGCCAAAGCCTCCCTTTTTGAGCAACTGATGTCTAAAAGGAATTTTGAGGATCTTGGCAACCACCTTACTGAGCTGGAGACTCTTCATGTGACTAAAGAGCATCTCCAGGAGACCGTCATGGTCAGGATGGTGTACAGAGTCCACAAAAACTGCCCTACGGTGGCTTTGAAAAAGAAAGCCAAGCGTTTGCTGTCAGAATGGAAAGCTCTTTATAAGGATCTCCACTTCAAACCAAGGGACAGCCCTAAATCATTCCCTATGGGCAGAAAGAAGAAAACTCCGGACTTTCTCATGCCCCAAGTCAGGATGAGATATCAGGTGGCTCCAGTTCTAATTCATCACCCCACAATGTTGCAAGGGCCATTGAAACACTTGTGCCTGAAAATGGCATGAGTCAAATGGAGCCCAGGGAGGAGCATTTCAGGGATGGTGGCCAAAAATCCACTGACCAGAGATCCAGTGAGTCGCTGGATCCCACAGTACCTGTGAGAGCTAAATGCACAGAACTTCTTTATGAAGCTTTAACGAGTTCTTGCACAGATCAGCCCAAAGCTGATTTGTGGCAAAACTTTGCAAGGCACATTTTTACCCTTCATTCGAAGAACCTCAAAAAGTACAAAACTTGTGTTAGAAGCAAAGTTGACAATCTGAAGAACCCCAAAAATTCTCATTTACAACAGAACTTGCTCTCTGGGACCACGTCTCTGAGAGAATTCACCGAAATGATGGTGATGGAGATGGAGATGACAAGCAAGGAACTGAAGCAGTTGAGAGCCTCCTACACGGAATCTTGCATACAGGAGCATCACCTTCCGCATGCCACTGAGGGCACGCAGACAAAGAAAATAAAATGCAGACACTGTGAGAAGATCAATTGCAAGGTCACCATAATCGCCAGAGGAACACTTTTCCTGCCAAGTTGGGTGTGGAATTCAAATCCAGATGAAGAGATGATGACCTATGTGATCTGTAACAAAAGTGGGAAGCAGTCGTATCATAGCAAGTGGGTCTGCCTGTGATGGTAAATAAATGTTCTCTTAACCAAGGGGAAAAAAAAGCAATTGACATTTACTAAACTTGTAAATAGAATAATAAGTTTTGTAAACTGAACTTTAAGGAAAAACTAGGCTTCTGAATTCATAAATTTAATAAATTAAATGTTAACTTTTAAAAACCAAAGATGGGGGTGCCTGGGTGGCTCGGTCAGTTAAGCATCTGCCTTTGGCTCAGGTCATGACCCCAGGGTCCTGGGATCGAGCTCCGCCTCCAGCTCCCTACTCAGTGGGGAGCCTGCTTCTCCCTCTGTCTCTGCTGCTCCCCTTGCTTGTACTCTCTCTCTCTGTGTCAAATAAATAAATAAAGTCTTCAAAAATAAATAAAAAAATAAAAATAAAAACCAAAGATGCCTCTGAATAATATTTTCTGTACATGAAATATTTGCTATGCCTGAGGTTAGAAAAAAAATCTCTTATTGGGGGGAAAAAATGAAATCTTAAGAAAGAAATCAGAACAAATTAAGCAGAAACTCCAACTGAAAGAGGAGTAGGGCCTGAGCCTGAATCCAGCTTACTGGTCTACCTCTTGGCTTCTCTCAATGCCAAACTGATGCACATCCCACCACCACTGTCACCCTCTCTCCATCCACAATTGGCTTGCAGCTACGCAGTGGGGAGAGAAGCCGAGTAGCACAGGGCAGGTCAATGGGGGAGATATACCAAGGAATGTAAAGATCATCAGTTTTGAATTCACACAGACCTGAGTTTGAATAACAGTCTCTGGGAACTTAGGAAAAGTATCTAAATTCTCTGAGGTTCAGTTTCGTCTTTTCTGAAGTGGAATTTTTTAAATGCCTATGCCAAGGGTCATTAAGAAAAATATATGTAATCCTGTATTTTCTTAACTTTCACCACTAGCCACTGGGGGTATGATTGTGAATGAGACACAACCCTGCCCTCAAGAATAGCTAAAGTGATGATTGCATTTATGATTAGTGCTCAACCAAAGGCTGCTACATCTATAGCTCATCATCAAATGGAGGAAATCAACATTGCCATTGAAGTCAGAAAGATCTGGTTTAGAGCTTAGAAATGCCACTTACTAGCTATGTAACTGTGGCCTCTGAGCCTGTTTCCTCTTCTGCAAATGGGGATAACTGATTGTAATACAGAGTAGTTGAGGGAATCAAACAAGCTGGTATGTGTGTAATAACATCTGGCACAGTGCTCAGCATATATAGGAGATTCTCACTGTATTGTAATATCCTATATGCATATGGCAGGTTTCTCCTGGCCCCACTGTACTGCACAAAAACTCCAAAGTACAGGGCTAATCCAGGTCACTGTCTTGTTGACCTCCAGGCATAGAGAGAATTTTGGAATTGCTGCTGGCCGGAAAGCCTGGCATTCTCTCCTGTACCCAGGGCCCTGACTGACCCTGAAGAACCAAGCTATTAGGCTGGAACAGATACATCAACATCTGGTTCCATTCAGTTTCTCTCTTATTTCGCCTCCTTAGAAGTTCATATAAAAGACTGCGTCCATACCTGCCCACTGCTAACCCCAGCTCTTTTTCTTCCAAAATTTCCTAGTGGAGATATCAGCTGTGACCTTCACATTGCCCTCATTTTTCTGGGCACCTATATAACTTCACATCCCAAATTTAAGGGCCTTCTTTTGGTCTAATAGTGATAGGTCTTTAGGCGTGTTGTGATGGCTGGTCAGTTCAGAATTCACACCAAACCCCCAGCAAGATGCTCCTAGTATCAGCAAGATACTTCCCCAGTGAAGATACTTCTTTTTAGAGCTTCCATTGCTGGGCACAGTCTTCTCACCCAAGTAGCTAAAGTTTGAACCCTGAGACTCATGGAACAAGATTCTCAGTAGTCCTTTGTGCCACAAACATCTTGCCATGCTCCCCTGGTGGGAGGTGTGGGAGAGGAACACTTTCCCTTTTTTTCCCTTCTAGGTTCTTTGGCTGGTCTAATGATTAAATTGAGATAAGACAGATTAACAGGAGAAAAATGAATAAATTTAATTTTCTACATACAGGAAACCCTGAAGTTATGAGGCTAAAAGACAGTCAAAAAATTGAGGTTTGTATGTCATCCTGAGCTAAGAAGGAGGAAGGGATCTTGGGCTTCGAAGGGAAGGAAGACAATCCACAGGAAGATGGGAAGAGCAAATGTTTGGTTAAAAAAATAAAAAAAAAAAAAGTTTATTTTGCCATGCACAGACAATGGAACAGAGAGAGGAATCCTAACAAACAGGCCTCTCCAAACTCTTCCTAGCGTACCACACATTGCCCGGACTCTTCGTGGTTATCTCTGGTGATAACCCTCTCTGGGACCAGACCCCCCCAACTAAATTCTTTTAGGCATTTAAGGGAGAGGTAAACAGCTCTTCCTGAGTCTTTCAGGCCTTGATTGTCCAGTTTGAAATAATCCACATGCCAAAGTGGCACATTCTCCAGTGGCCTGCCCTAAGCTCCACAAATCATGGAGCTGCTTGGACTGTGGCTCCCCCTCAGATTTCCATTCTTTCTTTCCCATTTTTCCCACTTGTACACAAAAGGAGTGATCCAATCATTTTTCCAGAAAGGCTACCCTGATACCTGCACCCTCTGAGCCAAGAAACTATTCCTTCTGTCCAGAGAGAGAGATAGCTTACAATGGATGTTTGCTTTGCTGTCTGCTTCCGACCACCCTTCCAGTAACGATACCTGGAATTTCCTCTGAGGAAACCCCTCTCCACTCTCAGTCCACATGCTTGGGTGAAACAGTCAGGGCGAGCCTGGAGAAGGAGAGTCTTAGTCAGTCTGGGGTTCCGTAACAAAATACCATAGATTGAGTGGCTTAAGCAATGAGAACTTATTTCTTACAGTCTGGAGGCTGGGAAGCCCAAGATCAAGATGCCAATCAGTTTGGCTCCCCATGAGGCCTCTCCTCTTGGCTTGCAGATGGCTGCCTTCTCATTACATCTTTAGATGGCAGAAAGAGGAAGCTCTCTGGTCTCTTCTTATAAAGGTACTAATCTCATCATGAGGACCCTATCCTCGTGGCCACATCTAAATTTAACTACCTCCCAAAGGCCCCTATCTCCAAATACCATCATACTAGAGGTTAAAGTTTCAACATATAAACTGATGGTGAAGGGAGATAAATCGGACTGTGGCAGAGAGCCTCACACTTCCCCCACTCCGGTGCCTGGTTCAGAGCCAAACACAGAACATAATCAGAGCCAATGAGGCCAAGTCCTTGCTCCTCTGGATGACTGAAACCTCGGACAATAAGGCCTGAGCTGTAGGCAAGCATCTTGACACCACATAGAGGACAGAAAGAGAGAATAGGTCCTAATGACACCTGGCCTGATGCCAGACTGACCTTACCCTTCTATATGCTTTAAATTTTGTAAGGCAAAATAATCCCTCTTGGCAATTTAGGTTAAGATTTTATGACTTGCAACCAAAAAAATTCTAACTTCCACAGATCTATACCAATTCACCTAGTATTGTGCCAAAGAGAACTTCATGAGAACCGGTTGTTAAAGTTTCAGGAATTGTACAAACCAGGTGTTAAACATGGCCATTATTAATAATTAAATCACGCAAACTTATGAACAAGTCAATAGTATTTGTAAAAGGTAATAAATACTCAAAACCTATCACTTCCTAGTAACTTTACAGTCACTTGTGCTTTGAGTTTATTTCCATCCACTGTATGTGCATGGTGGAAAAACTGTAGAGAAGGATGCTGCTGTGCACCTCTTCCCAGCTCTGTATTCAGTGGTATCACCCTGGGAGCTTGAAATTAACAAGGCGGAAGTACCTTCACCACAAAAATTGACAAACACTGCAAATCAAGGCTTGACTTACGGGTTTCTTGATTGCCTGGGTTTAAGGAAATAGTGCAGAGCGTGTCAATAATGTAGATTAAGTTGAAAGTGCTCCATGTCTGTAGTTGTCAGATTTATGACCAGAACAAACACTTGAGAAATATTCTTCCAGTATTCGAAAAGTATTATTTGACTGAGCAAAGAATATTTGCAGCCACTGCCATGGCCTGGCAGCACTGTGCTAGTCTTCAGAAGTCAAAATGAACAGGACACAGACGGCCCTATGCTCAGGGAACTCAGAGCTCAGGGTGATTTGTCCTAAGCCAAGTACCAGAGAAGAGACAGCAGTAAAAGACATTGCATCTGTCATCAAGAAGTGTATAATTTAATTGTAAAGGCAAGCCCAGCACACAGAAAATACAGTAGAGTCTCTAAGTCAGGGATGACAAATATCTATTATGCACACCACCACCTCCCTGTCCACACCTATGTGAATAAGTGCCAGCACTCTGCCCTGAGCCAGGTTGTGGCTCCAGCATCCTGCCCAAGAGAGCACTCCAGGCAGCCACCACTGTGCTCATCATGGGTGCCATTACACAGGAGTACAAACCATGGGACAGCCCAGTTTCGAAGTTCAGAGGCGAGACCAGCCGGACCTGCGTTACAAAAGAAAGGCTTCATGGAAAAAAAATTTGAAAAGGATCTTGGAGGATGAGTAAGGAACTTGTTAGAAATGCCAAGTCCCAGGCCCCACCACAGGTCTACTGAGTTAGAAACTCTGAGAGTGGCCCCAGGACTCTTGTTTTAACAAGCCCTTCAGGTGGTTCTAATGTACACTGATGTGTGAGAACCACTGGATTATGCCCTGGCTGCTTCTCCAGCTGCTTTCTCCCATGTGTCACTCAGGTTGATCCTTACAACTGTGCCATGCAGGAGGTAGGCAAGCTAGAATATTTATCCTTCTTACACGGGTGAGAAGAGCAGTTCAAAGACATTACAGGACTCACCCAGGACCACGCTGCTGATGTGCAGCAGAGCCTGGGCTCCAGCCAGCTCTCCAGGTGCCAGAGCAGTGTTATTTCCATCAGCCCTAAGGTAAGAGCATAACGATAGCATGATTCCTCCCAGCCCCCAGCCTCCTAATTTCCTCTCTCACCTTCCCAAGGAGTTGGCCAGCTTCCTGACAACAGGCTGTGAATAAGCTCTGTGGAGTGATGACAGTTGCCTGACAGAAGGAAGGTGATAGGACTTGGTGCAGGGCCCCCACCATGCTCATACCTGCAAGGATTGAAAGTGAACTTCAAAGCCAGCACCACCCAGCTGGGCCCAGGCATCCAACAGCTTCAACTCATCAGATGCCATGGCCCAGAGCTGGCTAATGGCAAGAATGTGGAAACTCAGCCTCCAACGAAACCCAGGAACAGAGCCATGAAAGCTGGTCTAGGATCCAGCTCTTTGTGCCAAGCCCTCTCAGGCAGAAATGATCAGGTTTAAAGAAGAACTATCTCCAATCCAAGGCCAAGCTGACAGGTCAGCCTGGGGGACTGGAGAGGACATGGTCTCTCGAGTCCCACATACCTGGGTTTAAAATCAGTTCCAATGTTTACAAGCTCTGCAGAGCAGCCTCCTTACCTTCTCTGAGGCAATCACTTCCTATGCAAAACGGGGACACAAACACACACAGTTTGTGTGAAAGAAGAGCAATAACATATGCAAAAGTGCTGGCAGAGGCCTTGGCCCTTTCCTTCCTCACTCTTCCCTTTGGGAGTCTTCTTTCTCCATCTCCATGGATCCGGAGAAGGGGATGCCAAGTTGCTAATGAACCAGGCTAAAGGGGAACAACTCTGCCTAGAGCAGAATACAACCTCTAAAAGTACCTTCTAGCATTAGATCATAAATCTGTCTTATGTTGAAACTGTATTTGTGGGCTGTTAGCTCTGTTGAGTATATCTTACTGCTTTATCCTGCATTCAGCACTCACTATGCACAATAATGAGCTGCTCTGTAACTTAGGCAATATTGGGCATGAAGAAATTCATCAGGAATTTGCCAGAATTCTCCAATCATCTGAAATGAATCAGTAATTCTCAGTAATCAGTAATTCTCTGGCAAACTACATCCACAGGCCAAATCCAGCCAAGTGCTTCTTTTTGTAAATAAAGTTTTATTGGAACACAGCCATGCTCATTTATCCACGTATTATCTATGGCTGTTTTCACACTACAAAGCCAGGGTTGGACTGCAAGGGCTGAAATATTTACTATCTGACCCTTTATAGAAAATTACCTACCCCTGCTCCAAAAGAAAGTACAGATAAATTGAATTGTTACAGTTCAAGTTCTCCAAGATGTAGACTCTGAGAAAGAGTTTAGGATTCAGGATGGTAAACAGGGAATGCCTCTGGGATCCACATCTCTGGAAAGGAGAAAAAGGAAGCAGGAGTGGGCACAGGGAAAAGACCGGCTGCGATGCAGGTCCAGCAGCCTCAGCCAACTCCACAGGGAATGCTGGAGCAAATAACCCCTTAGAGCTGGCCTGAATGGGCCCAAATAGCTGCACTTTTACCCTCTGCCTTGATCGGTCATTGGAAGTGGGCAATCCCCTGGAATGCATGCCCGCGGGTGAGGCAACTCCCAAAGGGGCTAAGGGCTGGAGGCTGTCTATTGACATCACTCCCAGAACCGAAGGCAACAAATCCTCCCTTGCATCTCCATGCCCAGCACAGCCACCCAAGCTTTCTTTTCCTTTTTTTTTCTTTTTAATATGGAATGCTTCACAAATTTACGTGTCATCCTCGTGCAGGGGCCACACTAATCTTCTCTGCATCATTCCAATTTTAGTAAATGTGCTGTCAAAGCGAGCACCACCCAAGCTTTTTAAAAAGTTTTCTTCCACCACCTTCCAGAAGTGCCCCCCGCCTCTACACCAGGGAGTCAGGTGTCTTCTAAACTTCCAAGGGAAGTGGTAGGTGTCATCAGTGGGACACAAAGTCAAAGTGGACACAGGGTGTTCAGAATAACAACTAAAATATCACCTTAAATTTATTCCCAGTAATATTCTTGAAAAACTTTATGTCCATAAGCTTTATTGGAAATCACAGAGAAACAGGCTATGCATCAATAAATGCCATTCTCAGGAAAAGTGGACTTTCTATTTCTATCATAATAACACCCAGATTTTTTGATAGAATGGTGATATCTGAGATATATAATGTATATAAGATATAAAATGTTTTATATAAAAAAGATACAATGAGAGATAAGGTAGAAAATGTCACTGCTTATTAGTGCAATAGCACAAGAGCAAGAGATTTTGAGTCTACAAACCTAGGTATAGTTCTCCACCTGCCACTTACTCTCAACAATCCCTTTACCCTCCCAATGTGTTTGCCAATCTATAAGATGGGACTATGATACTCTACCCACTTCACAGTGTTCTCACAGAATCAGAAGAAATGATATATGTGAACCAGTGATGAAATCTGGAAAGTTCTCAAAAAATATTTTTTGTCTATGTCTTCTGTAACACCTCCTTCATTGCTATCTTGAAGTCCTATTCAAAAATTTAATTGCTTTAGTTCTTCTTTTTTTTAGTTCTTCTCTGGTCTTACCAAGTATATCATCAATATTTTTTCATATACAGAACAGGTATTTTAAAAGATTTTTTATTTGCTCTTGGTCTACCTATGTACATAAATATACATGCACACGTGTATATATACATACAGATACCAGCCCCATATGATATTTCCTTCCCAAGACAAATATCCCAGAGAATAGATAGGCATTGATATTCACAACTTTTGGCAAAGGATGTTCGAGAAAATAGCAGTGAACATTCGAAGTCCTGCCTCTTCATAGTCCTGCCCTCACTGACATCACATGGGGTCTCACCTACTCCTGGGAGCCCACTGATTGGCCTAGCATAGTGAGGTTTTGTCCCACCATGTTTTCCTGAGCTATAAGTGGCCAGGTATACTACAGTGAGATCTAGGGCTTCACTCCATTTTGTCTTGTGTCTCAGCTGGCACAACTGTTCTGTTAATGAGTCATTTTCCTTTCTGCATTTCTTCTTTTCTCTTTCAGACTATCTCTTCACTCCATGAATGCACATAATAATATATTATATATATATACATATATATATATATATATATATATATATAATTTGTTTCTTGGCTTGCATTAGCCAAGGGGAAAAGAGCACATAGTAATAGGATAACCAGCATTACTCAGGCTCTGCCCACTTCTATTTAACCTGTCAAAATCTCCATTTATAATGAAAAGTCCCACATAACTCGTTATGGAAGTTCTTAGAAAGTGCTTGCTTACTGCCATATTCCCCGGCCCTCTCAGCTACTATGGGGCCCCTTTATTTTCTTTCTCTTCTGCCCTAAGTTTGTAAAGCTCCATGAAGGTGTCTTGGCTCTGCTCGTGAATACCTGGTGAAGTCCTTCTGGGCCAAAGTCAACAACAGGGGGTGGATGTCAGTGATGCTGCAGTCTAACCTGAGGACAATTGCTCCCCACAACCTGTTACAAAAGCAGAACTGTCTGCTCCTCCTCGGTCTCTTAAGACTTTCCTCCCAGCCCTCTTTCAACTTCATGTCCTTCATTATTTCTTTCAGCTGCAGTCCCCTCTCCCTTGTCCTTAGCAATCAGAAGCAGGTCCTGCAGTGGGAGGGATTGGCCCTGGACAGCTGTCTGAGTTTCAAACTCCATCCGCTTCAAAGAACCAACCTCCTCACAGACACCTGCGGCACCATCAGTGGGCCAGGCATACTCACCTGGGCTCCGGCTTCCCTCACAAGAACACTGTGTCCTTGCCGCTGCATGTGCCCACCCAATCAACAAACATTTGTTGAACAACTACACTGGCAGGCCCAGCATCAGACAGTGCAAAACTGAAACCCTAAAGGGGCATGTTCTTTAAACTTCTAGGACCTCTTCCTTTACCTAGGCATTCAGTCATTCGACGAGGATATTTAGCAGCTACTATGAAAGAGACATTAAACCCTGTGTGGTCAAAAATGAATAGAACACAGTAGCTGTTGCCTTCACTGGGTTTATAATCTAGTAGCAGATATAGGAAGTTCACAAACAACCATAATACAAAGCAAAATACAGTAAGTGCTATAAGAGGGGTACAAAGTGTTTCTGGTATTCAGAAAAAGAAAATTGCATTTATTAAGCACTTTCTAGTGCTCAGGCATCTCTAAATCCCAGAGAGAGAAGGAGGGAGAGAGAATAGTGTGTATGTGTGAGTATATTTATAAGATGCATATTCTCAATACTTAATAGTGTATATATAATTTCCATTTGACGTTTATTACATCTCATTTTGCAGATGAGCATCTCCCTCTCAAAGTGATTCAGTAACTTGCTCAGAAAGGGATCTCTGTCAACAGGAACATCTGGAAAGTTTTAATAAAACGAGTATCATCTCAGCTGGGTCTTAAAGGTTTGGTGGAATTTTAATTCATATGTATGATTTTTAGTACACAAGTAATATGTTTTCGCTGTGGAGATTTTAAAAATATAGGAAAGCACAAACATGCAAGTTAAAAAAAAAAAACCATAAATCCCACCACCCCAATATAAATGTTAATGTTAATAATGTTAACACCATTAACATTTTGGTGCATATCCTTATAAACATTTGTCTACTAACTGCCGCATCTAAAAGAACAATCAGGACTACACTGTTTAGTCACCTGCATTTTTATAAATGCATTTCATTTAAACCTCACATTCCTGCAAAGTAAGGAGTGTTATCAACTCCATTTTCTAAGAATAACTTGAGGGGCAGAGAGTTTAGTTTGTCCAAGTCACATGACAGAGCCAAAATGCACATCCCAAATGTCTTTCTCCAGAGTCCATACTCAGCTTCCTCCAGCTGCCTCCCAGCCCATGAGCTGAGTCATGGAGATGGCAGGGCATGGAAAGGAAAAGTAGGAATCACTGGGAGGGATTGGTCTTAAAGAAATACATGTAACCTGATTCCAGCCTCCAGACCCCAAGCACACCCTGCCCCACAGACAAAGAAATGCAACCCTGTAGACAAGAGTAGAAGGAGACTTTCAGACAAAGAAGGAACAGTGGGCACATTTCTTCTAGGGACCATTGGGATCCTTGGTTGGGATTTGGAGACTGCTTCTATCTAGGGCATAAAGGATGGGGAGAAATTTTTTAATGACTCTAATTTTTCCAGCCTGGATGGTTGGAAGAAGGCTGGTCCCATAACCTGTTTCATAACCTGTTCAATAATACATGTAACCTCTACTAGGCAAAAACTGTTCCCTCAGTTTAGACTCACCCCTACCTCAAGACTCTATGTACTGTGTGATCCAGTGAGGTCTCATCAAATCTATAATCCAGGTCACTAAGGAGATCTGGCCCTGGCTAAAAATCTCATGGGAGCCAGTGTGGGGGCTGGAGCACCTCCTTTGTGCAAGCCCAGGCTTACCCACACTGTTTTCCCACAGTGGCTTCTCTGTAACCAGCAGGGTATCTGGAACAGGCACCAGGCTAAAATGCAGTCAAGCAGGATGGTCCCCTCCCCATTCCACACCAAGTGGACTTCCGTTCTGCCCTAGCAGGGATGGGAACAACAAGCTTTTGCCAAGAGAAAAGAAGAAATCAAAACATAAAATGTACTTCTTGGGCTGCATGTTCCTGGCTTGACTTATATCACTTACCATAACAGTGATATTATTTTTTAGAACAGCACAGAGAGTTTTAGGCAAGGCCAGAAATGCCAGCCTGGGATTTGGTCCCCTAGAGTTCTGATACCAAAAGAAGGGGAAGGAACATGGCTGTGTGGGAGTCCGGAATGTCTCTTCTGATTCCAGTGTCCAGGCCCCAGCTGCACCCTGCCCCACAGACAAGGAAATGCAACCCTGTAGACAACAGTAGAAGAGAGACTTTGAGACAAAGAAGGAATAGTGGGCACATTTCTTCTTGCGACCGTTGGGCTCCTTGAACCCTTTGTAGGTCTGGCTGACAGTTCATCTTTGATGGAGAAAACAGTGATTCACTGGACAAAGAGTTCTGGTTCAACTACTAGCTGAATACACAGCACCCATCTCCACCATCCACATCCCCCAAGCCCAAGATAATTTGTTTTGTTTATATTTTCTATCAGGTTTTCTAAACCTTACCACTTTCCAGAAATTCACCCTCAGGGAGCTAATTTTTATATAATTGTTAGTTTGTTCTTTTTCTTTCTTTTTTCCTCTTTCTTTCTTTCTTTCTTTCTTTCTTTCTTTCTTTCTTTCTCTTTTTCTTTTTTTTTTTAATCAAAGCTGCTCTCCATTTCTGGATGACATTTGATGATCTGCATCAGTAGAAAACATTAGCTTTGCCCTCTTTGACTCTGAAAACTTGGCAACAGAGTCAAATTCTCTCCAGGTCTCTCTAGTGTGAAACTTTCTGTAATCCTTTTCCCTAACACATACCACAAATCACTCACACAGATGCTTCAGAGAGAAGGCCAGGCCCTTACACATATCCTACAGAGAGCCTTCTTCAGTCCTGTTTCTTCTAAATTTTTTCAGTTTCTGATGCCCCTTTGCTCTTTCCTCTACATTTTATCACATTGAATCAAACCAGTGTGTCCTCTAGTATGTACTGAGACAGATAGTGCCCAATAAATATTGATAGACAGAGTAATTGGAATGAATCTCTACCCATCTTTTCCTTTTTCATTCCTTTTCTTTGTTTATCTTTATCACTGACTCCATATTCGATGGGCTTTCAGCTGAGCTCTACACCTGCTCACTGAAACTGAGCAACTCATCCCTCACTTATACCAGTGTCTATCACCAATTTTATCAAAAATTTCTTTTTTAAAGAAAGATTTTATTTATGCACAAGCAGGAGGAGCAGCAGGCAGAGGGAGAAGCAGGCTCCCTGTTGAGCAGAGAGCCCCATGTGGGACTCGATCCCAGGACCCTGGGATCATGACCTGAGCCAAAGACAGAAGACTGAGCCACCCAAGCATTCCATTATCACAATGTCCTTAACAAAACAAATTTCATTGCACCCATGCCAATGAAAGTCCATTTTCCTTTTTACGTTCAGTGGTAAATACTTATTGACTACCTACCCTGTTCCGGACATTATTCTAACAAAACAGATAAAGTCCCAAATCCAAAGGAGCTTACATTCTAGTAGCAGGAGACCAACAATAACCAAATAGATAAACCAATAAATAATATGCTCAAAAGAAAAATAAAGCAGAGTCAAGAGACAGAATGATAGGGGGTTGGCTAGGCCTTTTCCAAGCCTTAGTAAAAATAATCAATCACTTGTCCTCATATTTATCAAATGCCTAAGCCTCTCACTCCTTTGGCAGCAGGCATGGATGCACTGAGATAGTGATCCACAACATCTGTTTCTGCCAACCAACCCTCAAATGGGAAGGGTAACAATGTCCACTTTGTAAGGATTGAACAAGGTAGGTAATCCTTGCGAAGTGCTTGATGCAGTGTCTGGTACACAAAGCATACTAAATAAAGGACAGCCAGAAAAAATGGGAGGGAGCAGGAGTAGCCTTTGACAAAGGCCATCTCATTTGTGCTAATTTTAGCTTACTCTCCATATTATTTGTGCTTCCTCCAGGCAGCCCATAGCTTTATGAGCAATTGACCCTTGAACTGAGAAGCTGCTCCAGATAAAGACCTTAGCTGGTCTTTACATGACATGATAAATAAATGGCATGGTTTAGAGAGGAATGTAGGCTGAACTTGACAGTAGCTGGTATGTCTCACTTTCTTCTCTGGGGCTTTTCTTCACCCACTGGAACTCACTAATCATCTGACATATGGGCAAACCTGGAAGTGAGGGAGGTATTACCCCACAGGGCAACTTGGATCAATGGGGATGGGAGCCAATAGATAAGCTACTCTACCTCTGGTTTTAAGGCAGAAGAGTCTGAGGCTCATTCTACAGTTTCTCAGAAGCTTCCCCCAAAGGAAGGAGTCTCAGTCACCCACAGCAGCGACGAGCTCAGTCATACATCCTGTCTTTCCTTCTTTCCCTATTCATTGTCGTGGTCCCAACCCAACTCCTGTTCATTGGAATCACTTCCCAAAATAATTACATAGCACTCATATCAGGAAGAAATCAGGCTACTAAGTTAGGCATACTATCCATGCAGTGGTCTTTCCTTTCAGATTCTACCTCCTAATATTATATATATTATATATATAGTGTATATATGAAATTTCCATGATCTCTTCTCTTCTTTATAGCCTTTTCAAGTTAGAAAGTCTCCATTACTGTTTTGTGTATGTATGCAAAACCCCAGAATCACATCACTTGTTACAGAAATTCTCTTTGGTCCAAAATCTTTCCATTGCTTCCTCTATAGAAGACAAGATCTTAAGTTTTTTCAAGTTGGAAAACTCATTTGGAAGGTTGCAATGAACTTCTGTATTTTAGGGTGCAGACTATCCCTTAATTCTGGAAGCAGCATTCTGATGAACATTTGATGAATATATATACACACACATATGCAAATGCTTCAAACTGAGACGTAAAATATTATTATTTGAGCATATAACTTGAGTATAACTAGCAAAATTATTGACCTGCAGCATGAGATTTTTTTTCCTAAATCTAGATTTAAGCTGTCTTATAATTAAACTTTTTTATTTGCCCTTGGGAAGAAACAAAAAGACAACAGCCTGGAAGAGCAACAAGATGGACCAGCAGAAGTGGAGTGCTGTCCCAGAGCCAGAGACTATCAGATTGCCTGGCTAGAATGGAAGGGTTTGGGAAGCAGCTTCCTTAAGGTTCCAAAAAATTACTTGAGGATGAAACCCTAATAAAATGCTGAACTTCTTGATGGCAGAATAGAGACCTAGATCCTTGTTATTTGGGCATTAATACCTTCTAAATGTGGAAGGACAGAAATCTCTTGATTATCCATTATCCTCAGGACTCCTGCACCGCTTTCTTTTCCCTTCCTCATGAGGAAGGATCTACCAAATCGAAGTGTGTTCTACCATGTCTTAAGCTTTATAGGTATTTGGTAAGTATTTATTGAGTGAATGGATGAAACTAACCAACCTCTATCAACAAATACAAAATGATCTGAATATTAAGTAAGAAAGCATAAAAAAAGAGAGAGAGGGAAAAGGGGAGTTTTTTTCAACTACTACTCAATTTCCTTTCTAGCATTTCTCAGTGGGCTCTGATAACCATTAGTTCTTTGGTATGCAAATAAATGATTGAGTGTGGAGAGAGACTATATGGTAAATATAATTGGGAATACTAGTTAAATAGAGTAAAAAGGGCTTTATTGTTGTTAGGGTTTTTTAAGTATAGGAATTCTCAGCTTTTAAAACACTAACATATGCTACAAGAGTATATACTATGTTCTGTTTCTGTATGTATGGTTGACCCTTTGAAAAACACGGTTTAAACTGCATGGGTCCACTTATATGCAGATTTTTTCAATAAATACAGTACAGTAATGCAAATATATTTTCTCTTCCCTGTGATTTTCTTGATAACATTTTCTTTTCTCTAGCTGACTTCATTGTAGAATATAGTATATAATACACATAACATATAAAATGTGTGTTAATCGACTCTTCATGTTATCAGTAAGGCTTCCAGTCAACAGTAGGCTATTAGAAGTTAAGTCTTTAGGGAATGAAAAGTTATAGGTGGATTTTAGACCACACAGGTCAGCATCCCTACCCTGCGTTGTTCAAAAGTTGACTGTATTTAATCATGACCTTTTTTTGGAGAAGCATCGTACAAGATAGTATTTCTTGGGTATACAGTTCCCTGGAACATACTTTGGGAAACACTGGTTCAGTATTATCCTGATTTCTTTTTGGTTTTTGATTCATACTGCATTTTCCTGGCCCTTAGACAAAGATCACTCTGTACTCACTCTCCTTACAAATCTTCTTATGTAAGTGTAAATCACTAAGTGTTCCCAAATATCCTCCTTACTTCTGCACCCCAACTTTGAAGTTTAATTTAGGCCTGGACCTCCAAGAGGGAGGTCTTCTCAGACATCTTAATGACTTTCTAAGAGTCTTAGAGTCCCTTAGTTTTAAACCATTACCTACAAAACAAGTTGTTATCTACCCATTCATGCATCAAAAAATATGTACAAAGAAATTTTTATGCTCAAAGCAGCTTGGGGATAAATAGTTATATGCCACAGATCCTACCTTAAGGAGTGTATAATTTGATAATAACTGTAACTTCAAATTAAAAGGCTTGGGAATGAAATAAACCTGACTTTGTGGTCTTGGGCAAGTTACTTAACATTTCTATTGGTACTATACCTGTAAAATAGAGATAATTATATCTACTTTCCACCTTTGTCATGTTGATCAAATACAATGAAGTACACAAAAATATCTAGCATAGTGCACATTCTGGCACTAGAAATTTAGTAGCATTAATAGTAAGAGAACACCTTAAAATCTACACAGCAGCATTACCCAGAAAGAGGCTTTGTCCTCAACTGCTTCACTGAAATCTCCAGAAGCTGCCCAAATCACTGAACTATGAGCATGCACTGGGGAAGTGCTACCACTTGTACCACTATACACCCTCCAACCCCTCACACTGTTTGCTAGCTGAGGCAATGGTGAACCAAAGAGGAAGTTGCCTTTAGCCAAGACTAGCTGGTTGGTCTCTCCAGTCCTCTAGCCTGGCCCAGCCTTTGTGGTCTGGCCTGGTTCTCACAGTTATTTTCAACAAATTTTCACAATATTAGTAGGGCATTTTTTGTCTTTATCTACTTTTGACAAATGAGTGAACTTAGGCTCTGAAAAAATGCTTTGGCCCAGATCACCCTGCTAATAAGTTGCAAAGCTAAGATGACTCTATTTCATGAGGTCAATAGCACATAAATAACAAGAGAAAAGGTAGAAGGTTAAGAGGCTATTGCATTAATCCAGGCAAGGGGTGGGCCATTGCTAGAATGGAATGGAGAAGAAAGGAAATAATGAAAAACTAAAGTCGACATTTTTGACAGTGGAAAAACCTGAGAATCTTACAGTATCTGTTAACTTCCAGCCTTTCCCCCAACTACCTCCTCCCTTATCCTCAAAAGGAAAGCACATCCTAGCTAACAAATATGTGCACAGAGACATCCATGCTTGATTCAGCTTTCCACTGCCAAATAAAAACGTTAGTTATATTGATTTTTACACAAGGCCTGCCTTCAAAGAGTTAAAAATCAGAAGGGGAAAAGAGAGAGACCACATATAGGACATAAAGTCAAAGGTTGTGTCACACACAACCTGGTTACCTAGATTCCATGGTTAGTTCTGCCATTAAATAGTTATGTGACCTTGGGTAAACTGTAGAACTTCCACTGGATCACATTGTCTTCACTCATCACTCACTCATTCATTCATATATTCAATAAATATTTTTTGGTTGCTTACCAGGTGCCAATACAACAGTAAGCACCAAGAATCCAAATGTCCCTGAACCCAAGGAGGTTAGAGGCAAACAACCAGATAATTCCAATTCAACAGATTCCTCTTCCTCACCCCCATGACCGGTCAATCACCAATTCTTATCCATTTTAACTCCAGAACATATCCTGAGTCCACTCATGTTTCAGCCCCTCTCCACCGCCATCCTGGTCGAAGCCAGCCAGGGCTCATGAACTCAGGTTTGAGGAAAGTTCAGCTGCGGTTAGCCACCCTTCCTCAGAGCCCTGCCGGCTGCAGGAGTGAGACCAAGTCTTCTGGGCAACCAGCATGTTGTATGCATAGGCAAGGAGGCCAAGAGCCCTAAGAAGAACATCCTTCGATGCTTGAACATGATATTAGCATTCCAAAGAAACCACAGATTATTAAAAATCACATTATGCACATAATTGTTTCAAAGGGAGGGGAAGTGAGAAGCCAGAGAGTTTAAGTATCACAATAACAAAGTTATGTTTCCTGCAGGAATTTTAATAATAAAAGTGTTTTTAATAGCTTTAAGTGTTTAGCTATAAAACCAGTACATCATTATGTAAATCCAGTCTTTGATGATTCTGGCTTTTCTGCTCAAGAGGAATAGCTGTTCTTTTTTGGATCACATCATAGCTTTTTATCATTCTTTTGAATGGAAAACAAAACACAAACCTCTCAAACAAAGCACATCACCTCCCCACATACAAACCCAGTTCCCCAGCAGAAAAGAAAACTTGCCTCAGTTTCCTGGTCTGTAAAATGAGGATAGTTAATAGGATCCACTTTAAAGAGTTATAAATAGGGTTGTATTGGTTAATATTTGTAACATGCTTGGAGGAGTGTCCAACATACAGTGTATGCTGTATAAATGGTGTTAAATTACATTAATTACTAGATAAATAAGTTATATCTAATTCCTGTTATGAAAATACTTGATGTGGGAGAACTGTCAAAAGCAAAAAATTTAATAAAATAAAAGGGAAAGGGTAGGAAATGACTCTATCACAGCACGGCACATAAGCTATATAAAAGAGGAAGTCAGAATGAGATCCCCTCTAGAGATAAAGTGTATTAGAGACCAAATGTGCATATTCCTGAATAAGTATGTTATGTGCACATATACATATATCTACATACATCTACACGCATTAGTATATAACTCCTAACTGTCCTACTTAAAAACCACAGTCTGAATCAGAGACAAAAATGAGAAATTCATTAATTGTGCCCTACTTCTCTCTATAATAACACACAAGAGGTTGCAAACCTCAAATTGGGTCCAGTCCCAGAATTTGGTCAGTAAATTGAAAACAATAAGAACATAAAATGACTGAGATTCCCCATCTGCAGAAATAAACCACTCAGGAGATGGTTGTAAATGTGCTGTTGATGGGAGTGGGGCTTCTCCCCATTTTCCATCAAGGAGAACAGGATGCTTCACAAATTTAATTAAGGACACCAGAGTCTCCCCCAAGTCCAATCAGAGTGACCCAAGGTGCCTCCCCAGGAAAACAAGTTAGAATGTGGTTTATGGTAACCTACTCAGATGAATTGCAATGAATCTGAGGTAATGTTGTGTTGTCATAACAGAGCAGGGGGCGGGGCTGGTGGTCCACAGGAGTCAGGAAACTGAAAGCCAAGCAGTGAAACTCTGAGTGTCTCCACCACTACCCAGGGCTCTGTTTCTACATCATCAGGATTGTAGGATTGAAGCATCCCTCCAAGACAGCCAGTAACCTTTGGTCTAATTAAGATCTCCAAGGAAAATGGAAACTGTCCTTCAGTGTCCTCAGTGGTGGGCCTTGCAAAGATGAGTGCCCTCTCTTGGATCCCTAACCAGAACCTCCCTTGCTGTAAATTTAAAAATTTAATTGGTAAAAGAGCCAATTCTGTAGACAGACTGCCTGAGTTTGAATCCTGGGTTTAGCCTTTAATGGTTGGAAGACACAGAACAAATCATTTAGCATCTTTGGTCTCAGCTCCTCACTGACAAGGGGATAACAAGAGTACCTACCTCATGGGCTGTTGGGGGAGATCAAAATAGAATAATCCAGAAAATATACTTCCTATTTTGTGCCCAATAAATGCTAGCAATTTTTATTATTGATCGCTGTATTGTTATTGTTGGTCTGGTTAAATCCTGACTGATCATCATCATTCTGTTTGAACACCTCTGGGTAAACCACTGAAATCAAATATTTTTTCTTTTTTTTTATTTAAATTCCAGTGAGTGTAACATTAATTTCAGGTGTACAACATAGTGATTCAACAATTCCACACATCACCCAGTGTTCATCACAATAAGAGCACTCCTTAATCCCCATCACCTATTTAACCCATCCCTCCACCTACCTCTCTTCTGGGAACCCTCACTTTGTTCTCTACAGTTAAGAGTCTGTTTTTTGGTTTGCCTCTCTCTCTTCTTTTCCCTTTGCTCATTTGTTTTGTTTCTTAAATTCCACATATGAGTGAAATCAATGGTATTTGTCTTTCTCTGACCAGCTTTATTTCACTTCGCATAATACTCTCCAGCTCCATCCATGTCATTGAAAATGGCAAGATTTCATTCTTTTGATGGCTGAGTAATATTCCACTATATATTATCACATCTTTCTTATCCATTCATCAGTCAATGAATACTTGGGCTGCTTCCATAATTTGGCAGATAATGCTGCTATAAACATTGGGGTGCATGTATCCTTTTGAATTAGTATTTTTATATTCTTTAGGTAAATACCTAGTAGTGCAATTGCTGGATCATAGGGCAGTTCCATTTTTTTATTTTTTGAGGAGACTTCATACTGTCTTCCAGAGTGGCTACACCAGTTTGCATTCCCACCAACAGCACAAAAGTGTTGGCTTTTCTCCACATCCTCACCAACACCTGTTGTTTCTTGTGTTGCTGATTTTAGCCATCTGACTGGTGTGAGGTGATACCTCACTGTAGTTTTGATTTATATTTCCCTGATGATAAGTGACGTTGAGCATCTTTTCATGCGTCTATTGCCCATCTGTAGATCTTCTTTGGAAAAATGTCTGTTCATGTCATCTGACCATTTTCAATTGGATTATTCATTTTGGGGGTGTCGAGTTTTATCAGTTCTTTATATATTTTGATATGAACTCTTTACCAGATATGTCATTTGCAAATATCTTCCCCCATTCTATAGGTTGCCTTTTAGTTTTGTTGATTATTTCCTTCACTGTGCAGAAGCTTTTTATGAAATCAAATTTTTGATCTGAAAAGTTTATCAGGAGCCTTAATCTCCATTGGCCTTAACAGAATTCTTCCTAATAACTGTTAGCAACAATGTTAATATTGCTAACATTAATGTTAAGAATGATCTTGTAGAAGATGTGGTATATATATACAATGGAATATTATGCAGCCATCAAAAGGAATGAGATCTTTCCATTTGCAACGACGTGGATGGACCTGGAGGGTGTTATGCTGAGTGAAATAAGTCAATCAGAGAAAGACATGTATCATATGACCTCACTGA
>NW_027397081.1:26077655-26094665 GCF_003265705.2 Callorhinus ursinus | reverse complement strand
AAAAATGAAGGGGGGGGAATCAGAGGGGGAGACGAACCATGAGAGACAATGGACTCTGAATAACAAACTGAGGGTTCTAGAGGGGAGGGGGGTGGGGAAGATGGGTTAGCCTGGTGATGGGTATTAAAGAGGGCACGTTCTGTGTGGAGCACTGGGTGTTATGCACAAACAATGAATCATGGAACACTACATCAAAAACTAATGATGTAATGTATGGTGATTAACATAACAATAAAAATTTTTTTTAAAAATATTTAATACTAAAAAAAAGAATGATCTTGTATGCACAGGAATAAGTAATACTTTTTTAAATAAATACATTACTATATAAAATATCTAATGTTATAGAACTATCTTCACTTGCCTCCCAGGAACCTAGACCCAGTCAATGTTTTCCCATATTACAAATGGTTGGGACTTGAGAGGTAAACTCTCTGACTTTACTTTATAGTTGAGAAAACTGACGACGAGAAATAGACTTTCTTTTCTTTTCTGACTCATGGTCAAATGCTCATTGCCCTGTGCCCTCCAAGTTCACAAATCATTGACAACACAGCAGAACTGGGAAGAGAACTGCTGAGCCATGGACATGAATTCAGAACACTCCAGCTTGAACCCACTTCCATGTGAGTGACCGTGGGCAGGCCATTAACTTCTCCCTCAGTCCCCCTCCCCATTCCTGCAGGTAAGAAATAGGGTCACGTTGGCTATTTCTGCTGCTCAGTGCTGTTGGGAAGATGGGATGAAATGAAATGTGAAGGTGCTTTGTGAAGCCTGGTGTGCCAGGTAAACAGAGTGAATTGTTTTGGTGTGGACTTCAGAGCAACATTTTACAAGTTAGTTCTACTAATCCCTGAGAGGTACTAGAAGTGAATTGGTTACATTATTGGTGGAAACGGGGAGAGTGATAGGAGGGAACAGATACCACAAGGCCAGAGGGTCTAAGAAAGGTTCCTGAAGGAAAAACAATGAATTTATACATTTGTCTACTTTCCTTACCTTCTGTGCCCGCAAACCATTCTTAACACATTCAAGAAAGAGAAGCTGAGAACAAGGGCTCAAGCTTTTCTTAGAAAAACAGGTGATAAATCATAAGGTAATCGAATCTGTAGCAAGGAATGGGAAACACATGGTGGGTCATTCTAATTATTTGATACGTTGCACAGCGTTGGGGTGTTATTTCCAATGTTTTACGTTTGACTTGTCCCAGGCCACTCTCTCACCATAGCAACTCAAGTTTACTGGAAAGTGGAAAAGTCTGCATTTGAGAGAGTTAAAGGAGTTTGATACAGTTCAGCTAACCACAATTAATGTTTAAAAAGAAGTAGCAGCCAAATATTTCCTTCTTGCAAACATCGTTTGGGAGATATTCTCTCTCTTTCTCCTTTATATTTATTTCATTCTCTTTTTCCCCCACTTCCCCTCCCTCTCTCTCCACCTCCCTAAAAATGCCTCTTCTGTGTTTCTGTTTCTCACCAACCAAGGAAAGAGAGAGAGCAAGAGAACCAAGCCCATATATGTTCTGCACAAATATCTGGTTCTATAAACACCATGAGGATTTATCAGCTGTGTTCTCTGTTATACCCAATGACAACTCAATAAAATTTTTTGAATGGATGAGTGAATGAGGCTCCTCCCACCTTTTGCTCCGGACTGTGGATTTTAATATGATATCCCTATTTCAGAGAGGCAGTAGGAGACAGTACAGCAGGTCATAAACCTACCAGGAATCAGTGATACCCTTTTTGAATAAATACATTATTGTATAAAATAAAATGTTTAATGTCACAGAACTATCCACAACTGCCTCTCAGGGACCCATTCTCAGTCAAAGTTTTCCTATAGTGAAACCACTTAGCAGGGAACGTTAGAGATGGTTGGGACTTGAGAGGTAAACTCTCTTTCTGACTCTCTGATTTTACAGTTGAGAAAACTGAAAAGAGAGAAAATTGGCTTTCTTCTCTTTTCTGATTCTTTTCTGAGAATCTTAAGGCCAGGGGTCCAGTTCAACCTTGCCCCCTACCATTTGGTGTGGGCCTCAAGTTAATCACTCACATCCCTCTGTGTTTTATTTTCTGCTCCTGAAAACAAGGGCTTCAAGCAAGAAATTCTTTAAAGATTCTTCATAGTTCTCAACTTCTTTGAGTATTGTACCAGAAGACCTGCAGAGAAATATCCGTCCCTTCATGGATGAATTGGCTAGGCCTGTGCTGCTTGTCTTTTCTGACTACAAACATGGGCCACACTAGAAGAGGAGGCAAAAAGTGCCCAGTCTGTCTGTCTGTACCTCTAACTCATGTTCATACTGACTAAGACAGGAAGGTGAAACTGGAAACAGAGCCAACTCTCTGAATAATTTGAGGACCAAATCCCAGGCTAACTGCCCCCATCTGGGCTGGATGCCCTTACTAATTCAATTCCTGTCACCTTTAAAGGACTCTTCAGCTCAGCTCTTACAGGCAAAATTGTAAGCTTTCAAAGACAAGAGATTCAAGAGGTCTCCCATCCTTTTCCCACCTCCATGAAGGGCCTTGCCTAAACCACCCCAGAGAAGTGATTAGATTCTGCACTTAACCATCATCAAACGACATTTCATAAGTCAATCAGAGAAAGACATGTATCATATGACCTCACTGATATGAGGAATTCTTAATCTCAGGAAACAAACTGAGGGTTGCTAGAGTGATGGGGGGTGGGAGGGATGGGGTGGCTGGGTGATAGACATTGGGGAGGGTATGTGCTCTGGTGAGCGCTGTGAATAGTGCAAGACTGTTGAATCACAGATCTGTACCTCTGAAACAAATAATGCAATATATGTTAAGGAAAAAAAAGAAGTAGAAGATAGCAGGAGGGGAAGAAGGAAGAGGGGGAAATGGGAGGGGGAGACGAACCATGAGAGACGATGGACTCTGAAAAACAAACTGAGGGTTCTAGGGGGGAGGGGGGTGGGGGATGGGTTAGCCTGGTGATGGGTATTAGGGAGGGCACGTACTGCATGGAGCACTAGGTGTTATACACAAACAATGAATCATGGAACACTACATCAAAAACTAATGATGTAATGTATGATGATTAGCATAACAATAAAAAATTTAAAGGAAAAAAAAAAAAGGACATTTCACAACTTCTCCAGGCATTCTGCCATCTTTGGGCCAGGCACTGCTTCATACCATCCTCAGAAACTGAAGTTTAACAGGGATTCTCTATGATACACATCAGGAAGCTGCTCAGGTAAGAAAGCCTGGGCTATTCCCACAGTGCTCTGGAAACTCACTGGTTTGCAGAGCAGATCTTAGGCTTTGGGCTCTTCTCTGGGCCATGGCAACTTCTCAGATGGAGCAGTGGGACATGAACTTGGAAAATGTGGTTGATTTCAAGCCCCTTCTTGGGCATCTCTTCCACTGCCATTAGTAGCTGAGCCATTTGAGAAGTCAGGGTAGCCAGGACAGAGGTGCCCCCAATGGCTGGGCATCAACCTAGACTCATGCTTTCTCAGGGTACTGAGTTGGGTGGAGAGGACTTTTCCTATATCTGGCCTATGTCCATGAACTCCAAATTTTGGAGTGATTGCTTTAGATTAGCCAAGTTAATGTTTAAAGATCTCATAAATAAATAAATAGGTACTCTCTGGAGGAAAACTGCCAAAAGCAGCTCAGACCTTCCTGCTTTCTAAAAGCCCTTTCAAAGTGGGCATCAGCTGGCAGGTCATTAAGAAAAGTGAAATGTGCTCATTCTGCAAACTCCCTTTTCCCTCAATGCTCCTTTGTCCCTACGGGTTTCAACACACTCCATTTGACATTCTCAATTCCTTTGATAAGAAGTTCTTGGAAGTTTATGACAACTCAGATCTCCCTATTCTGGAAGCAGGTCTATAGGAATTCTAATAATTAGTTGAGTGACCTTGAACAAGTTGCTTCACTTCTCTGAGCTCAGTTTTCGTGTTTGAAAATGATTTGTTCTCTGTAGGACCTCCTTAATAATCCATGACTCTGCCAGAAGCAGTGGAGTCACGTGGAAAGAAAGTAGCTTTGGAATCACACAGGACTGAGTTGGGGTTCTGAATCCCCCACTCCGTGTTTGACTTGGGCCAATTACTTCACTCCTCTTAGACTCCATTTCTACATTTGTACAGGAATAAATGAATTAATGTGTGCAATTAATCTATACAAACTCAAAGTAAAAAAGTAAATATCTTGCTTTGTGGGTTTTTGGTAAATTGTTCAAGCCCTGCGGCATATTGGCAGGAAGCCTGGTGTCTCTCTCTTACAGTTATTTTGTCCATGAGTTTTCCAGGAACTCCAAGCTTCACTCAATCCAAAGGTACCCTGTCATCAACCAAATGGCTCATCTCTTTCACAGGATGTTGTTCTGATGACTCACCCTAAACAGATCAACAGTCTGTGCTTGCTCCTAGAGCCAAGGTGGATTTCTCGGTCAGCATTACCTAGGGAACACCACATAGGCACCAATGTTATAGGCCTTTGTTCACACTCCATCCTCAGCCATAGCTCCCCAATTTTCAATCCATAGACAGGATTAGGAGGTGCAAGGGGTACATATCACACAAAAAACAGTGCTTGCCCACAAGCCTGAGCCTTTGTCTTGAGTTTAGTTGACTGGTCTAGCTGGGGGCTGGGCCCTTCCTTTTCAAAAAAGCCCTGGGACTAGATAGTTTTCCAAAGAGATCCACTTTCTTCATATACCTCCCCCCATCCTGTTCTTCCTTTCTCCCTACTGGGCAAATATGTATCCCAAGAGGCAAGACAGCATTTGCAAAGATATTTTTCAAAAAGTGTAGTCACATCCTTATCTCATTACAATACAGGCTTATTTAAGTGCCTTATATTTGTATAACTGGGAATGTGTTCCCTGAGCTTCCAAGGTCTGCTCTGCTCTCTCCTTCCCCAGGTAAAGAAAGGAGGAGTTGAAATAATTTTAAGTACCCCCCTTAATGGGCAGCCCATTTGGTCTCTTCTTTATCCATAACCGTAATGTGTTGGTACAAATACAACACACCTAATAGCACCTGACACAAAGTAGGACTTTAATAAAAAATGTTAGTGCATCCCAATCCAGTAAGAACCACACCCAAAGCAAACATTCCCTTTCCTGGAGGGAGAGTGACCCATTGTAGAAGTTTTGCAGATATCATTACTTCTTCACTAGTTGTAACATCACATTTATTTATTCCTTACTAACCCATAGTTAGGCAAACATTTTCCTTAAAGGGCCAGAAAATATTTTAGGCTCTGCAGCCCAGTTACATCTTTGTCATATATTCTTTTTGCTTTTTTTTTTTTTTTTTGATGATGATGCTTTAAAAATATAAAAACCATTCTTAGCTCTAGGCTGTAAAACAGGGCTGTTGCAGGTTGGGTTTGGCCCAGGTGCTACAGTTTCCCTACCCCTGTCTAAACTAATGACTTCATAAATCTAAATGTTAATCAGCCTCACCTGGGAATTGGGGTGGGGGACACTGTTTTTGAAAACAGATTCCTGGGTCCTAACCCAAATTCACTCAGTCAGAACCTTTGAAGTAAAATCTTAAGCTCTCTGGTGCTATGATGGAACCAGTCTACTGGCTGACCCCAGGGGCAGGTCTGGAAGACCTTCTCTGACACACATTTGCTCCTCTCCAGCCTCATTCTTCCTCCATCCTCTATGGATGGTTCTTTTACCTACTCAAATGTTATTTGTTGAGTAACTTCCATTATGCTCTATCTTCCATCTCTCCTCTTATACCTATCTATCTGCTTATAAATAAATCATATGCACTTCATTTTTTTAACAATCCTTCCTAATAATACTGGACAATTTTATTTATAGCCCTTTCCCTATAAGCTTGCTGGCAGGACAATACTCCCCGAAGTGTTTTGTTCACCCCATCTTGGCTGATACCATAATTCCTCCCCAGTCCCAATCCTTTCAGCTAAGCATGGACCAGCTTCTGCCCCAGCCATAGCCACCTTTGGGCTGAACAGTGAAACAGTTTTCAGATCTCTGAACCAGTCTTGAACTTTGCTTCAGGAGGATGAATATCCAGTTCCTCAGAAGTTTTCCATGATTACACTTCTGGGTTTCTGGTTCCTCAGGATCTGGTTCCTCAGGTGAAGTTCAACCTCTGGAATTCTAGAAAATGGTTTATGCACAGCATGTAACAAAAGCAAGGCCAAAAATAAAGGCAACTGGGAATGAAAGCCAAATTTGGGGGGGGGGTTATAAAGTCAGCACGGGATTTTTGAAACAATTGGCAATCAGTCCTAGATATAAACTAGATCAAAATGATGTTGAAGTCACTTAGGCACAGCCCATAACCTTAATGTAGGTGCAAGTGGGCTGGGGATTTTCATGGAACTGCTGCTGTCAGCATCAGAATTTTTCCCTAGAACATAATATACCAGTCAGCTGAACAGTCATGGTCTCCAGAACTTTGTCAACAGAAAGAAGCTTTGATCAAAAGAGTCCAAAAGCCAATTCTATCTCCGTTTATTCTTGACTCAAACAGAATTGGAGAGAAGCCAAGGGTAAGATATCGGAGGGAGAGGCATGGACAGTAGGCACAGTATTATAGAATAGCTGAGGACATTTGAGAGAAGATATGCATCTCTGAACAAAACAATCAAGAAAACAAGGACTGACTCTGTTGGCCTGATCTCCCAGGATCTTCTGGCAGACTTAATTAGACGTTAAATAATCTCCCTTTACATCTGTTGTGCATAAGATTTGAGTCTATTGGGAGTTGTGATATAATCTGTTTTTTACTCAAGTGAAGGGATATTAAAGAAGAGATAAGGAGTGGGAGACATTGGGAAAAGTGAGTGGAAGGTTTCAGATGCCATATAAAGTTTTTAAAGCACTGAATAAATGCAAAACAACAACACTCCTAGAAGATAACATAGGAAAATATCTAGGGGACCTTGGATTGAGGGAGGATTTTTAGATAGAGCACCAAAGGCACAATCCATGAAAAAGAGAACTGATAAGCTGAGCATCATTACAATTAAAAATTTCTGCTTATAAAAGACACTGTTAAGAGAATGAGAAAACAAGACAGACTGGGAGAAAATCTTTGCAAAAGTCATGTCTGATAAAGGGCTGATATCTAAAATATACAATGAACTCTTAAAACTCAACGATAAGAAAATGAACAACCTGATGAAAAAATGGGCAAAAGACCTGAGCAGACACCTCATCAGGGAAGATATGCAGATGAAAAATAAGCATGGCATTAGGGAATTGAAAATACAACAAGTAGATACCACTACATACCTATTAAAATGACAAAAATCCAAAACACAGACAACATCAAATGCTGGTGAGGATATGGAGCAATAAGAACTCTCACTCATGGCTGGTAGGAATGCCAAATGGTATGGCCACTTTGGAAAATAGTTTGGCAATTTCTTTTTTTTCTTTGTTTTATGGAGATATAATTGACCTACAACACTGTATAAGTTTAGATGTACAGCATAATGGCTTACATACATTTTACAATATATGATTACCACAATAAATTTAGTTAACATCCATCATCACATACAGGTACAAGGAAAAAAACGGTTTTTTCCCTTGTGATAAGAACTTTTAAAATCTACTCTCTTAGCAACCTTCAAATACACCATACAGCAGTGTTAGCTAAAATGTCGTGCTGTATGTTATATTCCTCGTGTTTACTTATTTTACAACTGCAAGTTTGTACATTTCGGCCACCTTCATCCAATTTCCCACTCCCTACCCCTGGCAGTTTCTTACAAAATTAAACATACTCTTACCGTACCTATGGTCCAGCAATTGTGCTCCTTGGTACTTACCCAAAGGAGCTGAAAACTAATGTCTACACAAAACATGCCCACTGATGTTTAAAGCCACTTTATTCATAATTGCCAAAAGTTGGAAACAATTGAAATGTCCTTCAGTACATGAGTAGATAAATAAACCATGGTACATCCAAAGGAATATTATTCAGTGCTAAAAAGAAATGAGTTATAAAGCCATAAAAACACATGGAGGAAACTTTGAATTCATATTCCTAAGTGAAAAAAAGCCAAACTGAAAAGGATACATATTGTACGATTCCAACTATATGACATTCTGGAAAAGGTAAAACTACGGAGACAATAAAAAGATCAATGGTTGCCCAGGGTAGGAGAGCAGGAGGGAGGGAAGGAGGGATGAATAGGTGGAACTGAGATCATTCAGAGGATTTTTAGGGTAACAAAACTATTCTGTTTGATGCTATAATAATGAATCCATGTCATTTGTCAAAACTCACAGAATCTACAACACCAAGAATAAACCCTAATGTAAACTACGGACTTTGGGCAATAATAATGTGTCAATGTAAGTTCATTGATTATAACAAATGCACCACTCTGGTGCAGGATATTGATAGCAGTGGAGGCTGAGTGCAGGTCAGGGCAAGGGGTATATGGGAAATCTCTGTACATTCTGTTCAATTCTGCTGTGAATCTCACACTGCTCTGAAAAATAAAGTCTGTTTATAGGGCACAGCAGCTTGTAATAACACTGAAGAAGAACTGGATTGGATTTTTTTGAAGTCAGAATGAGTTTAGGTCCCAAAACAATGATAAATTCTAGCTGGATAAAGAGGTGAAACAACCTAAAACATCAGCTAGAGCCATGTCATCATAGATGCTCTGTAAATATTTGTAGAACGAATCAATAACTTATGCCACCTTATCTGGACCTGAGGCATAGATGGCAACCACCATTCCAGATGGCTCCAAATATATGTGTTCATTTTGTTGTACTGTCTTTCTCCCCTACTAGAATGTAAGCTTCACCAGACCTTGTCTGCTTGCTTACTGCTCATGCCCAGGGCCTAGAGCAGTGCATGGCACATAGTACGTTTTTGATAAATATTGGAAGGAAGAGAGGGAGAGAGAAAGGGAAGAAGGAGGGAGGGAAGGAACAAATGAACAAACAAAGGAAGGAAGGACCTACCATTTGCTCACCACTCAACAAGGCTGTGAATAATACAAAGGAAAAATAAAGCACTCTCCTTGTCCCTAAGAATCTCAGTCCTGTGAGAAATGACAAAATATACCAAAACAAACTGAGTGAATAATAGAAGCAATTCGCTATGCTGAATATAATCAAAAGCTAAATATATTTGAACACAGACAAGTGTTATGGGAACCAGAAAAGAAAGAGAACTACATGGAAACCAGATATAGTTGTAAAGACTCAGCTGTGTGTATTTCTCTGGTCCTACAGAGCATGTCCCTCCATAAATAGTCAAGACACACCATATCATGTTCTCTGAATTGGTTCTGCAGAAATTTGCCCAAATCTTTCTGAAACGCACATTACCCACAGCTTCAGGGGTGTCCAATGACCTGAAAATCCCTGAGCTCCTTATTCTCATTATTGCTATTCCTTCCATTGACCTATAAATCCAATCTCCCCAGTCAGCCCTCACCCAACCCTCTCTCTCTTTCTAGTGGGGGAGGGGCAGAGCACAAAGTCACTCCTGCACTTTCTTTGACTCCCTTACTGATATTTTCCTCACCTTTTGCTCTCTGTCTCTTCCACTCAGTCTCAACAACCCTTCTTTACTCATCTCTTGGCTTGCTTTTAATCTTTTCTTTTTCCCCAGCAGTGTCCACTCCATTTTCTTTTCTTTCCTTACTTCTGGATCTTTCTACACAGACACTTACATTTATAGCTCACCTCATTGCCCCATTTTTAATAACTGGGAAACATCCTGGCCAAAAGCATTTTGTTACAGTTAAAAAAAAAAAAAAAAAGAGGTACATTCCATCATCCACCTGCATCATCCACTCAAGGTGAAGGAAGCACCTAGTAAATCATTCTTCCACATTCTCAGGTGGCCAAACCAGTAGAGGTGGCTGGCCTAACATTATCTGCTGTCCTGCTCTCTGCTGGGCTGCATTTCCTGTTCCCCCAGCCCTCCTACTCATCAGCCCATAAACTGAAGTAAGAATTTTAATTCAGTGCTACTTTTCTGGAGAAAGGGTGACTAGAAATGCCTAATGGAATGGCACATGTGGAGGAATGTTCTCCTGACACCCAAAATCATATGCCCAGTTTGGACCTGGAGCTAGAGTTATATACAGCAGGCAGAGAAGCTGGGTCTCACCCATACTCACACTGAACAGTGCCACCCTTCTCAAGCAGGAATCTACTGTTTCCACCCCCATTATTCAGTGATGGAGAGGTCCCAGATCTGTCCTCCACAAATTAAATGTGCCAGTAGGTGCCCCTAGCTCAGAAGGAGTCAAGAAAGAAGGCATCAATCAATCCACCGTCCAGGACAGAAGGACAGTAGGATAAAGGGTGAAACACAAGTATATTAAATTAGGAAAAGCCAAAACACATGAAACCCCTGTAGCTTTAGCTTGTCTATGAGACTCTCTATGGGAAAAGTAATGCACTTGTTGGAGAGGCAGCTGGTTTTCATTACAGCCAAAAAGAGTTTAAAAATAAATACAACCCCCCTTATGCCCACCCCAAATTCACTGCACATTCAATTCTAACAGAATGGACACCCAGACTTAAAAGTCAAACAGTTTGAAACCCATACCAGGGAGAATTGTTGCTGTCCTTGTGGCTCAGATGGTTTATTCCTTTAGAGGCCACTAACCAAAACAATGACAGCTTTCATGTCAAATTCCAGGAAATAAAAGATAGACAACAATAAGAGATTTTTTTCCCCCCAAATACAAACAAATGAATTAGCATTGAGGGGCTGAAGGGAAGCGGAACAAATTAGACCAGAGGACTTCTACCAGCCTTCCTGCCCCACTGCGCAGCCCTCGGGAATGCTCTCCAATCCGAGTGCAGGAGGGGTCCGGGTTTGGGGACAGATATGTAACAAAAGACGCAGGCCCACCCAGGAGATACTGGAACCTGCTGTGAGCATTACAAACTCTGGCATAGGGCCAAGAAATGCCTCCCTTCCCCCAACTATGGAAAAGAAGGGAAATGGCCAACCCAACATTGTAGACAAGTCCCGCCCCACAGTCAAGAATGGTTTTTGTGCAGAAATAATGCCTGGCACTGTGCCTCCAGAGTCTTAGACTGGTAACTACATTTTAAAATCATTAATTTTTCAAACCCGCTCGCCATTACCATATCAGATCATCTCAATCAGTTACAGCCTGGTATGTTCAATGCACAGTAAATATTTGTTGTTAGAATTAATTAACTGTGCTAAAGAAGCTCCAAGCCAGGATCATTACACCACCAGCCTTTTAGTTTCCCACAAAGAAAAAGTCTATTCTTAAACCACAGTCTTAACCCTCACTGCCAACCAAACACTGAATAAGTCATTTATGAGTTATTAGATGGGCTATGCCAAAAAGCAGATAACTCAGGGCAAAAAACCCAACCACCCAAATCATGGAGGCTGGGTTTGAAATAGCATCTTCTGAAGGGTAACACATTTCCAGTAGCCTATTGTACAGACGTGATCATTGACAACCCAAGGTGTTCAAAGACTTCCCTAGAGCAACAAGCAGCAATGAAATTAGCAATAAAGTCTCCTTAGGTGGTTTTCATTAAGAAAATCTTAATAGATTTTAAAATTTTAAATCTCATTACTCACTAGTCCCCACCTAGAACCGAATGCTTTCTTCAATCTCTACCTTATATAATCCTACCACTTTCTTGTGAATCTCCTCCTCATGCCTTATCCCAGGTCATTCATGAAATCCCAATTTCCACATACAAATAGAATGATGAGCAAGGACAAGGAAGCCAGTTGACTTGGGAGGTCCCAGCAATTCATGGGGTTGAAGGATGCCATTGCCTTCCTGCAGGGTGTGTGCTATGCCAGGGTCACTGAAGGAGCCAGAGAAGCAGTCAGTAGTAAGACAGCAGATCACTGGACCTCATGTTAGAAAGTGAACTCTGATGGCATGGTGGTAACCTGAAGTCTTTCCATGTCACGTATAAACCAAGACAAGTTTCCTTGGGATTTCCTGGAGCAACCACTAGTTTGGTACCTGGAGTTATGTTCAGGTTGTCTTTGCCTTTCAGTCGGGGTGCTCACCCCCTTCACAATGAGCTTTATCATGGACTATTCCCAGCCATCTGATAATCATAAGCAGCCTGGCCTAGCCACCACCTGTGCTTCTCAAGGGGCTGCAGCTATACGACTTCATTAGAAATGCAACACCAAAGCCTCTCTAAAATACTTGGTGCCTGTGGTCTGCTTACAGTTGTTCTGCCTTAGCTAAATGCACAGAAGATACCTATGGGCAAATGAGATGTTACTTCATCTGCAAAGATTCCCCTTACACATAATCTTTTAAGCACACACCTGTTTTCTAGGGTAGTGATTTCCATTCTGTGTCCCTGAAATCCTTAAATGACATGAAAATATCTCAGAAGACCAAGGAGGCCAAGCTGGTAGGGCTCTGGGCCCTCCACTTATTCTTCAATCAGATTCATTCTGGTTTTACCTATTTTGTCTATTTTATTTATATAATATATATTTTATCATACATAATATTCATATGTTATATATGATAAAATATATACATATATATAATCAGAAAATTTCACATAGAAAAAAATCCATTGCTAAATAAAAAGCTTGAAAACCATGATTTAACCAAAGTAAAATCTACTTATATCAGTGAGTATAGTTTTTAAAGCCCTATCAGGCTTTTGCGATGTGAACAGCAAACAATGTAAGGGATTCTCTGATTGAAGCAGGCCTGGGGAGCCCAAAGACTCCCACTTAGGATCACCCCCTTTCCCCCACTTACTCACATTCTCTCTCTCTCTCACTTTCTTTTTCCTTGGAAAATAGTTTTGAAACTATTGAACCAGATGATCTATGCAATTCCTCCACATTCAGTGATCAAAAGATTTCTATATTCCAGTAATTTTAGATGGAATGGACAAAAGGAATGATGATTTCACTGTCTGGGGACCTAAAGTTTAAAAGATTCTGAATTACATTTCAAACCATCACCCAAGAAAGGAATTATTTAGGCAAGCAAGATATTAGGATATGCTGAAATCAGATTTCATTGCACAACTGCATAGATGAGCTTTAAGTTGGGTTTTCTGATTTTTTGGTTTTGTTTTCCTTGTAGCCACCCAACCTCTCAGAGGCCAAGCAAGATCTTTCAGTTTAGGACTGCAACAAATCAGATATTGCAGCAGAGGAGTAAGGATGGTAGAAATAGACCACCAGGTGATCTTCAAGCTCTTCCTTCACCAGTTTGTCATCCCAAACTGTGTTACTTTCAATATCCAAAGAAAATCACTTATTCCCAAACAAGAAGAAATCAGCAGCCTTAACATTGTCATTCAACATTTGGACCTTATTTCTTGTTACTATGTCACCACCACTCACATTCTTAAGATATAAAAATGAAGATTGTCCCATGCCATGGTCATTTACAGTGACAACAATCTCTCCTACCCTGCCAAAAAAAAAAAAAAAAAAAATTTAACAAACACTTCACATGGTTTTTCCCCTAAGGATTATGTAAAGCATTTCCACTTGTCTTGATAAATATTACCTAAATATTAAAATATTTGGGCTTTGATTTATGTGTGTGTGTGTGTGTGTGTGGGTGTGTGCGCGCGCATTTTAATTTAAGTAATAAACAGATTGCAAGGAAGTAGAGCTCTTGGTTAAAGACATTTGCTTCACTTTTCTCTTTATTGTCTGGCTCACTTTACTATCTCTTAAATAGAAGAAGGTACATGGAATACACCCAACGAGTTTCCAAGTTGCCAGAGCTCAAGATACAAAATTGGTAGGCATGCAACTGTTCTAAATAAAACACACCTGGTAACTTCTAAAGGGGCTTCCCAGAATACAATTTGAGGACCCCACCCCATGCCAATGTTCTTTAAGGATTCCTTCAATTATAAAATTCTCTGATCCAACTCAGTATTTAAAAATGGGTAAGAAAAGGAAAGAAGTGTTCAAAGAACCAAACAAGGATCAAAAAGTCATACTCCTTACAAGTTTGTTAAAATAACCATGCAATTTATTTTTTCTCCCCATAACTCAGTGTTCTATATCTGCAAAATGAAGAAAATATGGGGCAGAGGAGTATCCAAATGGCTAATGATGTTGGCGAAACATGTTCCTCTTAATGGTTTTGTTAGGCCTCTCACAAAGTCACCACCCCCACCCCTAATACTAAAGCATATGGGCAGTGTTAGACACACATAAGAGGAGGGTAAAGCACAACGTCAGTAGAGGCTGGGTGAGTTGAGGTCAGAAGACAGGATGGGGACAGGAAGCAGAAATCTTAGAATTCGATAGGCAGGAGTAATGGGATGGCTCCAACTAGTTTTCCCAAGCCTCATCTGTGCCAATTTGATTGGACACAGTTAAAAAGGGAGAGAGAAAATGAAAAAAAAAAAAAAAAAAAAAACCCAGAAAAAGAAAAAGAGCTTTTCAAAATGGGTGGGCAGGGAAGCAGGGATCTGGTCCCCTGGCAGGGGAAGAAGCCCACAGCCCAAGACGCATGTCTTCGAACCAGCTGAGCCCACTCTCCTCCTGTAGCAGATCCTTCCCACGGAGCTCAACTGTGCTTTCTGCACCTTGAACCCATTTGAGGGACTTTTTTTGAGTGGGTTTGGCAAATTGTTATATAAAAAGAACCAAAAAGGAGAAGAGAAAAAAATAAAATCATTTCTTCAGCATAAAAAAATGTATCCCTTTAATTTAGCCAAAGAATTTTCAAACTCCATCCAGCCATAAAATCAGTTCTTATGCCACCCACATTTCACATGCCTCCCCAATCCTCATTGCAGCTCTTCTAATCCTTCAGCTCATCCCATCAACCCTCCCCCTACCGAGCACTATGTCTCACTCACCATCTCCCAGCCTCAAAGCCAAGCATCCATCTGAAGCAAACATGAGGACCCAACAAACACTCCCTCTCACACATATTCACATGTGAATATCCCTACATATACAGCTACCTCCATCCCTCACTTAAAGTCTCTAACATTGAAGAGAGATGTTAGCCATGATACCCAGCTTGCTCCCCATCCTCTTCCAGTGAAACTGCTTAATGCACAACTCCCATTTAGGGGATAGCTGTAGGAGATGGTTATTCTGCCTGGTAAAGAGCCATAGCTGACTGGACCCAAAGTAGGTAATCAAAGAGCTATGACAAATGACCCTGAGTGTGGCTGGGTAAAAGCTAAATTGCACGTATTTATTTATCTCTTACAAATCCTCCCTGAGGGGTTTAGGTGACATTCATTTCATTCTCTCTTATCCTTGGGGTGAGCTGTGAGTCTGCATAAAATGCTCCATTCACACACACTTGGATTGCCTCCTTTATCTTCCTGCCTAAGCCTTTTTCTTTGGAAGAGCAAGTGCCAGAAGATAAGCTTCTGAAATAAGTCAGATTCTGAAAGCAGCATTCCCACCAGTCCTGGAGAGCTTTCACACAGATCAGTGTCTTGGCATGGGCCTGTTCAGTCTACAGAAGGAAGTGTGATAATGAAGGAATGTGGCTTTGAGTCACTGTCCCCCAGGGAAGGGGAGAGAGGAAGAGAAAGGAGTAAAAGCAGAGCTAAAGGTCATGTAGAATTACTAGTTGATAATACCACCTGCCTATGACAGTGAAGTTACAAAGATACACATGGTAATGGGGCTTTGAATTCTGGGCTCTGCATAACCAAATCTCGGGCTAAAAGTTAAACTATGGTTCTGGTCGTCAAGTGACCAGGAACTTCTTCCATAATGCCAATACCCTAGTGATTAAGGAATCATAGCCTCCCCAAATTCTCCTCCTCCAGTTGGACTAACCTTAACAGTATGAGCTATTAAAATGGGAAAGGGGAAAATCCCCCTTCTCTCTTAACCCCTATGGGGCAACTTTGATTAGATGAAGTCCTGGATGTGAGAGTCTTAACTCTGACCTTTGGAGAAATTTAGGGTACTCAGGAAATTATTTTCTTTTATTTAGAATAGCCATAGTTTCTGCTGGTGAAGTTCCACAGGGTTTCCTAAAGAGACCATGGTTGTGCACACTTTGGCAAGGTTCCTAGACCTAATGAAGAGATAACATGAAGAGCAAGAAAATTTGAAGGGCAGCAGAAAGATATGGATAATAAACTATGTGTTGACTTCATTCTAACATACCACATCTTTAGCCATCGAGGAATTCTTAATCTCAGGAACAAACTGAGGGTTGCTGGCGTGGTCGGGGGTGGGAGGGATGGGGTGGCTGGGTGATAGACATTGGGGAGGGTAGGTGCTACGGTGAGCGCTGTGAATTGTGCAAGACTGTTGAATCACAGATCTGTACTTCTGAAACAAATAATGCAACATATTTTAAGAAAAAAGAAAAAGAAGAAGATAGCAGGAGAGGAAGAATGAAGGGGAGTAAGTCAGAGGGGGAGACGAACCAGGAGAGATGATGGACTCTGAAAAACAAACTGAGGTTTCTAGAGGGGAGGAGGGTAGGGGGATGGGTTAGCCTGGTGATGGGTATTAAAGAGGGCACATTCTGCATGGAGCACTGGGTGTTATGAACAAACAATGAATCATGGAACACTACATCAAAACAAATGATGTAATATGTGGTGATTAACATAACAATACAAAATTTTTTTAAAAAAGGCAAGGGAAGGAGTTTTACCTCTTCGTCCTTCTTTCATTCTCTAGTGTCAGGATTAGGAAGTAACAAGCTAAAAGTCAGGGAGTAAGAAGGAGAAGGAGACAAAGCAAAAGTTCTGTATTGCCCCCTCCCTGGATCATCCCAGTATTCTAACAAATCACAAGCTGGCCCTTTGAAACAAGATGCAATTTCTCAACCCATATTAGGGCTAGAACCAAATTTTCTCATTATAGTAAATCAGGACAAGTGTCATTGGAATTCCAAAGAGGCTCAAAACTCACATCTCCATGCAGATCCCCCGACCATCCCCTCTGATTTTAGGAGGTAAATCCATAGACAGATAGGTTCCAAGACAACCCAAATTAGATACATGAAAAGGAAAGAAAGAAGGAAGAAAGAAAGAAAGAAAGAA
>NW_027397081.1:25994435-26077555 GCF_003265705.2 Callorhinus ursinus | reverse complement strand
AAAGAAAGAAAGAAAGAAAGAAAGAAAGAGAAAGAAAGAGAGAGAGAAAGAAAGAAAGAGAAAGAAGAAAGAAAGAAAGAAAGAAAGAAAGAAAGAAAGAAAGAAAGAAAGAAAGAAAGAAAGAAAGAAAGAAAGAAAGAAAGAAAGAAAGAAAGAAAGAAAGAAAGGAAGAAAGAAAGAAAGAGGAAGGAAGGGAGGGAGGAGAAGAAGGGAGGAAGGAAGGCTCTGGGTTTTTTTTAACTTGGGTCTAACCAACAAGAGTATGATTTATGCCCTTTGTCAAGGCAGGGAAAAGCTGAAAAAGTCAGAGAAGGTAAGGGGCCCTGTCCCTCTTACCCACTTCTGATGTACACAGTATAAGATAAGAAAAGGCTGTTGGCAGAAATCCCTCAGAGAAAGAGGGAATCCTATTTATAGTTAAGCAATTGCATTCCTTTTCAATAAGGAAAATGGTATACAATTTTCAGGGAAGAAATTGGAAGAGACCAATCGAGAATTCAAGGGATGGATGCTTCCAAATGTGACCAGGAAAACTCCTTAGTGCCTCAGGCCTCAGAATTACTATGAAGCCGGAGGAGAGCAGCTTTGGAGAGCAAATGCCTTTGAGAACCAGACCTGGAAGGTCAAAGAACATGGTAGATATTTGTTTTTTGGGGCCACCCAGAATCTGAACACTCTCAAACGAGGGGAAGAAATCCCAAGTTAGGTGGAAGATAGGCCTCCTTCTTATGGAAGCCAAAGGAGGTACGGAGTTCCTCTTCTGCCTTCCCTGACAGCTAGAGAACGGGCACGTGACCTAAGTGTAGTGCATCGGAAGCTTCCACACAGAATTTAACTCTGAGTTAAAAGTCAAGGATCAGTTAAAGATGATCAGGAGGCCATTCTTGTTTTGGCAAGTTTCTAGGCGCAGCAGGGTCCAAAAATGTGACATTAGAAGCCGCCACTTAAGTCCACTACTCCCATGGTGGAACTTTGGCGGAGTCTTGCCTGTCTTGATGTCCCAAACTGGTTCACTAGTCTTCCCATAGATTTCAAGAGTTACCATATTTCTTAACTATAAAGAAGGATGAGATCTTGCCATTGACAACAATATGGACGGACCCAGAGAGTATTATGCCAAGTGAAATAAGTCAGAAAGAAAAAGACAAATACCATATGATTTCACTCATATGTGGAATCTAAAAAACAAAACAAATGAATGAATAAACAAACAAAAAGCAGAATCAGACCTATAAATACAAAGAACAAGCTGGTACTTGCCAGAGGGGAGGGGTGCGGGAAGATGGGCAAAATGGGTGAAGAGGAGGGAGCAGGTAACTAAGGAAACTCTTACATTTGTATTGACTTTACATACCACATGGGACTCTGCTCCTAACACACAACTCAACATTTTGCCCTCTGGGAGAGGACATGCTCACACTCATCGCACGCTCATGAATGACCTCATTTCGTTTGGTGTCCTCCTTTCTTATTCCCTTTATTTCAGTGCTGTTTTCAGCAAATATCTGTTTGGGAGATGTAAGTGTTCTATAACCCACAGGGAAGGATCTGAGAAAGGGAGTAGGTCTCAAAGCCTTCTACCAGTTTCCACCATGGCCATCTGGCCGACACCTCTCCACTCCAAACCATTTGCTGTGCCCCATGCATAATTCAAGGCCTCGTTCAGTAGAGAAATTTCACTCCACCAATGGAATTTTCTCTCTTTCTCCAAATTCCTGTTCAAGATCTTCCTCTTCCATGGAATCCGGCTCCAGAAATCAGGAGCTGCATAGGTCCCTGAATGCATCATGGTGCATTCTTTTTCTCCTTCACCAGGAATTCCTGACCTGCTCTCCATGGCCCCACACCCAAAAATCTCCACTTAACCTGACTAGCTTCTACTTCTTTAAACTTTAGCTCAGGTACCGCCAACTCCAGGAAGTATTTGCTGACCTGTCCAGGATATATTAGAGGCTTCTCCTCTCCACTCTCCAGATACCCCATGCATACTTCCATCATTTCATTTACCATGTGTGTTCTACCCTACTTATGTGTCTGTCTTCCCAGGCAGATCATGAGCTCTTTGGCACCTGGTACTTTGTCTTATTCATCTTCTTACGCCAATACTTGAGGCAGTACTTGGCACGTAGTAAGTGTTCAATAAATGTTTGTTGAGTGAGTGAGTGAGTACTGGGATCCAGCCCCAAATCTGAACTTACTCTGCCCCTGACACCTCATCTGTCAAAAGGGGAAATGCAGAATATTCACAAAGGTCACTTCCAGCCCCAATATCTTGGGAATCATTTAAGTTTTCCCTCATGAATCCCATGGAACAACAGTAATAGTCATAACTAATGTTTACTGAACAGTCAGCAAGCCAGCCACACTACCCAGCACTGCATAAGGTTATCTCATTCAAATCTAACCAAAGCCTAAACCTGCTTCTGGTATGTTTGCATGGGAGCTGTACAGTAACCAAGTGCCCAGCATCATAGGTGCCTAAGAGGGGGCTGGATATATATATATGGAGCAACTTATAAAGGAGACAGCCAAGTAAAGGGAAAAGAAGGGTACCAAGCAATTGGATGTGGATTTCCTGCCAGAAGAGACTTGAGGAACAAGCCAGGGGAGAAATAGGAAGGAAGGTCACAACGGTCAAATGCTCCCCTATGAATCCCCACAAAACCCCATGAGCAAGGCATTGTTATTCTTTACTAAGAGGAAAACTAACGCCCAGAGAAATGAAGGAATCCATCAGGGTCTTGCTGAATGAAGGCAGAGTCCAAAAACCCAGGTCTGTTTGATTGTTGAGGTGGGCTCATTCTCTGCCACGGTCTGACTGTAGGCAGCAGCCCCCAGAGCAAACACTCAGAGCTTTGTCCTAGAGGTTCCTTCCAGCCTGTTCTCCCAGAGAAAGCGATTAAAATCACACAACCAGTCACAACACGGCTGGCAATTTCCACGGGGACTTCTAATGTCATCCAGGTTAACCTACCAAGGTGGATTATCACACAGGCAAAGAGAAGAGCTTAACTTTGGAATCTAAGAATTTGAATGCCAGGCCCCCATTAACTCTTTGTTGGCTGGTGACCTTGGGACTTTGGAAACTGTGAAGCATTAAACAAATATTAGATACTGTCATTATGGATGATCTGAGAATCCTGGCCTTAACGTACAGTCAGATATGATCTGGCCCTGGATGTTGGTCCCTTCAAGCACGCCAACACTTTCAAAAAGGACAGCACGTCTCAGCTAAGCCTGACACAACCTCTCCAAGGCTTCCTGGTCTGTTTATTTGTTCTAAGCATCTGTTTGGTTAGAGAAACACAGCGAAAACTGGGAGACTGGCGTTCTTCTGCCTGCAAACCTCCCCTTCAGCTGGACAGATGGGCCAGAGAGCCTGGCTCACGGGAGTGGGGGTCCTAAACAAGACGCAGATGGTCAACTGACCCGGGCAGGCAGCTCCACGTGCAGGGGGTTGAGCAATGTCACAGGCAGCTCCTTCAACACCCCCTCACCATCGCTGTGCTGACCCCTCTGGCAAAGAGCTGATGGCTAGGATGAGCATGACGGCTGAGAAATAAAGCAGCTCCAATCCTCCCCCACCAACTCCCCTTCACACACTGGCTAGATTTAGCACTGTTGTCATCGGGAGTGCCTGGAGTCTGGACTATCGTCAGTCGATAGGAACCATGCATGAGTTTGGGGGCCTTGACACTGCCATCTATGATGTGGAGTAAGAGGGCTTGGGCCGGGTAGTCCAGATGTGCTCTGGCCTCCTGTACCTGGCCTGGGAGGGCCTGAAACGAGGTGCCTTGCTCTCACTCACTCCCGTACCCTGGGAAGTTTGGATTCCTACTTGGAAGACCTTCCACCCTGCACTCTCCACACCACCACAAACGCAGACACAATCTCAGAACAGCACTCTTGCCAAGACAACTTGTTCTCTGGGAAGCCTCTCCAACTCCCAGGGGCAAAGTTAAAAATTCTCATTTCTAACCTCCTGTTGCACCCTGTATGGACCTCTATTGAGAGGCTGTATGGTGGGGTAATTAAGAGATAAAACCTAGAGGAAGACTGCCTGGGTTCAAGTCCAGCTATGCCACTTATCGGCATAGAGTTGTTGTGGGGATTGCTGAGTTAGTAGAGGTGAAGGGCAAAGGCCAAGTACTTGTGTGTGTATGTATACTATGTACATACACATTTATATCCAAATACACTATATCCATAGTATATGTATATATATATAATATATATATACACTACACAGTATGTAGTATGCTTATATATATGTACACACATAATAGTATGTATGGATGTGTATGTATATGTATATATGTATACTGATACTTTTGATTTACTATATATAGTTATATGATGTATATATAAAATTATATTAAATGCTAATAATTAATATATTAGTTTATTATTAATAATGTTAGCACTATATTATATGCTAATACATATATACTACTTATATTCTCCAAGATGAATAATATGACATAGCATCATCTATTTATCTGTCTGCATTCTTCACTAGACTGTGCTCTCTTAAGAGCAGGGACCATAACTTCGATTTTACCTGACCCCTAAGCCAGGGTTTGGAGCATAATAAGTACTCAATAACCAATTGATGAATGAATAAAAAACAAAATACTGTGTTGTGTACCCCAACATACATACTACCAACTGAGGTAGAAAAATCCAACTCACCACCCACTCCTCCAGAATCTTTTTAATTTCCCAGCAGAATCTCAAGCGGAACCTTCCAGTGGAGGCCTGGCTTTAATTTTAGGACATAAAGAGAGCCAAGTGCCGGAGAAATGCGTTATCCCAGTTTTCAAGCCCTTTTCTCCTTAATTCCCCATGACTCCCCCTCCTGCCTTCCCTCTCTAGCCCCTCCCAGGCTACACCCCATGCTGTCCCATCCTCCACCCCTGGACAGCCCTCCTTTCCCACATGGTTTGTGACACCACTGCCTACTCCCGGGGATACGGAGGAAACTGGCTACCTCAGAGGCCAGGCAGGCTGGTGCCATTCCCACAGCCATCATCCATGGCCTTCAACACCAACCAGCTCTGCTGGAAGCAGCCCAAATGCCTCCAACGCTGCGAGTGACATCCAAACCAGAGCCTCCCGTGGCCTGCAAGGCTAGAAAGACCACACACAGCAGGACACGCACACCCCCACCCTCGGGCCTCACTCCCCACCCAGGCCTCACACAGACACCCACCTCACACACTGTGCTACACAGAAAAGCCCCTCGTGGGGGCATCCTACTGCCTCCACCCCTAGACAAAAACAACACTATTAAGTACACAGCTCACTTAAAACTGTCACTTCCCTGAGTCTGCCGAACCTCCTATCTATCTGACATCATGATCAAATCACAACAGTGGAGCAGAAAGGAGAGCAGGTGTCTCAAGCAAAAATATCACCTTCAGGGGCACCTGGGTGGCACAGTGGGTTGAGCATCCAACTCGTGGTTGCGTCCCAGGTCGTGATCTCGGGGTTGTGAGACTGAGACCGGAGTCAGGGGCCCTGCTTGAGATTCCCTCTCCCTCTTCCTCTGCCCCTCTTTCTCTCTCAAAATAAGTAAATAATAATCTTTTTTAAAAAATCACCTTCAGGGACGCCTGGGTGGCTCAGACGGTTAAGCGTCTGCCTTCGGCTCAGGTCATGATTCCAAGGTCCTGGGATCGAGCCCCACATCGGGCTCCTGGCTCAGCAGGGAGTCTGCTTCTCCCTCTCCCTCTGCCTCCCCCTGCCCCCCCGTTCATGCTCTCCCTCTCTCTCTCTCTCTCTATCTTTGTGTCTCAAATAAATAAATAAAATCTTTTTTAAAAAAAAATCACCTTCAGGGGCGCCTGGGTGGCTCAGTCATTAAGCGTCTGCCTTCAGCTCAGGTCATGATCCCAGGGTCCTGGGATCGAGCCCCACATCAGGCTCCCTGCTCGGCAGGAGTCTGCTTCTCCCTCTCCCACTCCCCCCTGCTTGTGTTCCTGCTCTCACTATCGCTCTCTCTGTCAAATAAATAAATAAAATCTTAAAAAAAAAATCGTCTTCGGTTGCATAGCCATGAAATTTAAATGAGCACTGAATGTCAGGTCCTACCCATGCTAGGCACGTTCTAAGAGTGAAAAAGACACTAATATCATTTTTTTTTTTTTTTTTTTGGCAAGAAGAATGAGGTTTGGGATACCAGTAATTTGACAGTGTACTTGGTGAAGCTTCCATGGTCTCTCTTCCCACCCTAGCATTGCCCCGGGACAGCTCCTCCTTGGTTTGTTTTATATACGAATTTCTAAGTAAACTTTAGTTTGAAGACAGAATACGATAGCTAAAAACGGATGTTCATGCAGTTCCTATATCTGGCTTCTTGAGCATATCCAAATGTAGGGGTTCAACGTGGATGAAGTTTTAGCGCCACCTCTTCCCCTTCCCTCCAACCCTCTCTATGCACACACTCACACACACTCACAAATGCCACCCCTCCCAAGCCAACACTTATTTGTTCTTGGCTAGGAAAGGGCTACTTGTAGATACCAAGCTTAAATGGCAAAGAAGGCTGAAGTGGCCACCAGTCTGTCCTGGGACTTATAGTTCCTCTGGGAAGCATGCTCATACTTCTAGCATCAGGCTTCTACCTCAGCTGCAATGCAGCCTTCTGCAGCTTCCTCTGACCCTGAGGTCACTTCTTCATTTGGGTTTCTGCAAACCCAGAATTCCATGTTGGGAAATGAGGCCAGAGGGTAGAACGGATGCAATCTTGAGGATATTGCTGGGAAATAGAGTAAACACTCTACTGTTCTCAAGTTTGTGTTCCCACAAAAACTTGATACTAAGGAGAAGGATGCATCTGACTTTCTGTAAGTTGTCATCAGATACCACTGCGTGCATGACCCAGCATTTGTACTCAGAAGGGGTGAAAAAGAAAGACTTCCTGTCTACAAGCATCCAACCATCGCACTGGAGACATAAGACCATGTCTGCCCTCAGGAAGTCACACATCAACCCAAATCAATGCCAAGGGGAGGAAGGAACTCAAGAGGACAGACAGAGAACTCAGGAAGTCTCCAAGGAGAGATGGGACCCCAGTAGGGTCTTAAGCACTTGGACCAGAGAAAAGGGTGGATGGAAAGCATTTCAGAGGACAAAAAGTAACTTAGTGGGGTGCAGAGTTGGAAATGAGCAGGAAGTGTGTGGAGAATGCCTAGTAGAACGGCAGAGCTACATTTGGGGCAGGCTGAGAAGAAACGCTAACATCAAGAGTGGCTACTGTGTGATTACTTATGTCAGGCACCTTGTTGATGGATTCATATAAATAATGTCTCATTATTCCTAATCATCCTGGGTGGTAAGTAGTGTGGTCTCAGTTTTATAGAGGAGGAGGGTGAGCTCAGAGAACTTAAGTCACTTGCCCAAGGCCCCATCCCCACCTCCTTTCCTCAAACAAAGCCTGAGCTGTCTCTTCTTGAATCAATGGGTTATTTGGGTCCAACCTTCATAATTTCTACAACAGCTAGAGGAACGTTTTCTCCTACTTGATCGGGAAAGCTTGTGAGGGCAGATCTGATGCTAAAATTCATCTTAATTGTTTCCCCACGGTACATATCACCTTTAACAAAGCTAGTGATTTCTTCATTCATTCCATTCACTATAGTGAATATAGTAAACTGGTGACCTGGAGGAAATAGACGTTGAAAGTCTTGAATTTCAATTAACCACTGACTTAATCAAACCACAGTTCTCCAAGAAAGTGTCAGGTGAAGCTATGTCTGGCTCGGTACAGCCCTGCTGAACTGAAACTGAATTAAGTAAATGGCCTTGAGCTGCACGGAGAGGGGAACCCATCCATGTGCAAGGCATTCAGCAGAGCCTTCATTTATGATCTAATCTGAATGCCAACCTTCGAGGTGATTTTTATTCTCCCTATTATGTGAAGAAGAGCCCCTCTGACTCAGAGAAGCTAAGTAATTGACGTAAAATCACACAGCTAGGATGGAGCTCAGACGCAAACCTGGGATTCAGTCTGGTTTCAGAGCCTGGGCAGCTGCCACTATAAAACATTATGCTTTGCATAAAGCCTACGTGCCTGAGCTGCCAAAGTGGGGGGTGGGGAGGAGGAACTGTCCAGAGAGAGAAACCGCTCTCAGCTCATTCCCCTTCAGAGAAGCCACTGGCCATTCTCCACCTCCTCGGGGGGGACTTTACCGAAACATCTGTGTTCTGAGGGCTTTAGGCACCGCAGACAACCAGGGAAAATGTGACCCCTCCTGGAAAGAGCCCTGTCCCCTGCAGTTCAGAGGATTACTTGAGACATCTCCAGTATCCACAGCACCCACCCCCTCTAGGCATTTCCTTCGTCCACAGCGACATGCTCAAAAAATGGCGGGAGACGGAAGAACAGCTTCAGACCTTGGGCAGCACAGTCCATAAGCATAAGGAAAAGCTGAGGTTGTTGGCAGGCTCTGAGCCACGGGCTGCTTAACCGTGCTTCCCTCAGCAGATCAGCCCCCAGACCTGGGCGTTGTGGGGAGGGGGGAGGGGGAGGAGTAGGAAGAACAGGAACACATGGCAGGTATTTTCCTGAAATTCCTGGGAAGCACTGGGACAAGGGGAAGTTTAGTCTGTTTTTCTCCCCAGTGCTGGCTACAGGACTCCATGTGGCAGCCCAGTGACCTCACCCCCAAGGCAACCCTCGCATGACTGGAAGGCAAGGGTAGGAAGTAAGGGGCTACAGGGAACCCCAGCAGTCCCAGTTCCTCTGCCCTCGACTCACCACCTCCTCATCTGCAAATGCAAACTCAGGGTTGAGTTAAAGGCCAAGTAACTGTGTAAAATTTGTCATCCAAACCAGCGTACTCTTCAGAACACAAGGAGGCATTATTAATAATTACGCTGGGACAACAGATGTAAATCAGAACTGGGGCCAACTGGAGCTTTTGGTCCCCTAGTTATAGGGTTCAGGGCAAAGTCCCTGCGGGGGACTTTTAAGGCAAACCGGTTGATTTCAATTGCAGGCAGAGTTTTCCCCAAGAGTATTTTAGAACCCCTAAGGTTTTCATCTCCTTCTCCTCTCTGGTGTGAGGGGTTGTAGTCAGTGAAAGCAGGTAGGAGGGCTGGGAGATGGGTTAAATGGGTGATGGGTATTAAGGAGGGCAATTGTTGTGATGAGCACTGGGTGTTATAGGTAAGTGATGAATCACTAAATTCTACACCTGAAACTAATATGTTAACTACCTGGAATTTAGATAAAAATTTAGAGAAAAAAGAAAAAGAAATCTCTTCTCCCATAACTCATAGTGGATCTACTTCCCTGATTAAACCTCACCTGACGCATATCTAGAGAGAGATGTCTTTAAACATCTGGGCAGGTGCAGGCAAATAATATGCAAAGACATCCCGGCCTCCTGTTATCCACACACACACCGGTGACTCCAAGGAGAGCCTTAGAGGAAGGTTCAGAAGAGGACAACTGGGAGGTAGAAGAAATGGATCCCAGGCTCGGGGACCATGGGTTCCTAGAACCAAATTCCAGTTCTGCCAACTAATAGCTACCTTGGGCAAGTGGTTAACTCCTGTATCTCCATTTTCTCCTCTGAAGTTTCTCTTGCTCTGCTATACCAAAAGGCAAACACACAGAACTGGACATTATGGCCCCCCTTCTCCCCATATGCCACCTCTGTGACTCTCCATGCTGGACCACAAACCCCACATCCAAGAAGTGGTGGCAGGGAGGGAAGAATTAGCAAAGCCAAACTAGGCTGGGTAGGGAGAGAAGGCAATGGGAAGAGCAGGCAAGAAGGAGGCACAAGGGAGTGTCTGTGAAGAGAGAGGTGTCCTCACGTGGCCTTCCCCAAGCTGCTGGGCTGGGAAGCTTGCAAGGGATGGATTTCAGAGCAGAGTGTCACTTTTCAAAATGTCCATCTCATACAGGGCCAGCATCTGTGTGCCGTTGCGGTTTTGGTGAGCTGACTCACTGTCCTTGCCCCTCACCCTCACCTTCCCCTGCTCCTCTGGCACTGCTGAAAGATGAGTCATCTCTTCCCCTCCACACGAGCACTGACACCTCAGATCACAGCATCTTTGTTCAGACCTCAGCCTGAACTGCACCCTGCATTTTGCCGAACAGGAAAAAAGACCACGTGGGCCTCCTAAGAGCTAGTGTCCTGAACATTCACACATGCAGCAGAGCTTCAGCAGGACCTCCGTTCATTCCGGAGCCGAATGGGTAGGAGATAGGGAGATGTCCAAAGGTAGAGTCCTCAATGAGCAGAGTTGGGAAGTCAATGTTGGGGTCCCTTGGTCTCCTCAGAAGACAGTCCTTTCATCAGATGATTCAACCTCTGCAATGCGAGACTCTTCCTGCACCACTCACTGAGCAGACCACATTCATCAACAGAGATCCAGACAGAATAGCAGTTGTGGCCATACGTGTGCCCACAAACCAAGCTCAACAGGCTCTCTACCAGATTCTGGTATTTGGGTTCTGAGACTGATCTGGGAATGATTAAAGAAATAAGGAAATTTGCCTCAAGCCCACTTCGAACCTTGAGAGATCTACACTCCACAACAACTTGGTATTTGGCAAACTGAGTCCTGGGCAATCTGCTTAGAACTCAGCATCTGAAAGTTTTCTCACCCGATCTTTCACTGGCCCAGCCTAGAGCTAATCAACCCTCCACCTCAGCCCCAAGACCTGGTACCTCTCTAACCCTCCCAGAGAGGTGTCCCATTCCAGGATTGGTCAAAACCAGTGGTTGTCAAAATGGGGCTCCCAGACCAACAGCATCAGCATCACCTGAGAACCTGTTAGAAATGCAAGGTATTGGCCTCCACTCTCAACCTATTGAATCAGAAGTGCTGGGGAAGGGGGGCAGCAATCTGTGTTTTCAAAGCCGTCCAGGTTTAAGAACCACTGGTCTAGACTTACGATCTTCTCTCCCTCCATCAGAGCCAGAATAGGATGGTAGTTTCTAGAGGCAAGGGGGCCAGGCAGAGCCCCAGGACCCTGCTGCACTTGGGGGCAGTGGCTGGAGGTAAGAAAAAGGTCTGTTTGCTCTCTGATGAGCTGATAGGGAGCCTGGCCTTCCCCAGGTAGTAGAAGTCCAGGAGTCTGTCCCTCTGTGCCCTCTGTGAGCCTAATCTCTCCCCAGATGAGTCTGACCATATGTCACTGCAAACATCACAGCTTTCTCTACCACAGAGCAGATGTTCCTAAGAGCTCAGCCGTTTGAACAGAGTTAATGGGCAGCCACAAATCATCATCTGGAGCCAAGGGGAGGCTGCAGGGGAGATGAGGCCACTTGGCTTGAGCTCCAGCATGAGAAATAGGTGTGTGCTTCATTTGAGCCAATATGCAGGGCATCAGCCAAATGAGAAGGTCAGGCAGGGCTCCTCCCTGTGCCAGCTCAGAGCTCAGACTGCAGCCGACTCTCACTGCTGGAGAGATCCTGAGCTAGGAGGGAAGGAATCCCAACTGGCCAGGGTCATATCCAACAGCTTCAGTGGGCAGTGTGAAAAGGGCACCATGCCCACTCCTCTTGCCCCGCCTTCCTTCCTCTCCCCACATGGTCCTCACCAAAGTTCTTCACCAAGAGGGCATGAGGTAAGAAGAGAGGTGGGAAGGAAGAGAGCCTAGACAGAAAATGAGCCTGAGAAGCTCCAAGATGTTGGGGGAAGCCAAGGGAGCCAGCAGCCTTGAGGGGAGCCTTCAACATTACCATTCAGTCTTCCCAATTGCAATAGCCATCAATTCTGAACTGAGCCTGATACCAGATACCTCACTGTCCTCTGTGCTGAGGCTCTCCCATGGCAGAGGCACCAGTGCTGAGTCCTGGTCACTATCTACCAATCATGCTGAAGGGTGTGAGTGACTCCAACACACCAGAGCTCATGCTCTCCTTTCTTCATGTCCATGCCCTTCCTTCCATTCCCACCCATGCCCATGGTGAATGGTCACTTAGACCTGAGTCTCCATCTGTGAAACCCCCTACTGAATCTGGAGTTGAACACTGGAGACCAGTACTATTCATTTGGGACCATTTATCTAAAACTGAGGTGGGGGAAGGGTGGGAATAAGGTAAACTTCCAAGAGGGGCATAAGGGGCAACCGTACCCAGTCCATTTGTCAGGAGGACAAAGAGGGAAGAAATCAGCCAGGATTTGTCAGGGAAGGAGTGTAACTAAAATTAAAAGGATTTAAATTCGGGGCCTATTAAATGTGTAAAAGGATGCTAAAATTAAAGTTTTAGCAGAAGAATCCATATAATAAAGACTAATACCACCGTGAGTGTAAGACTAATCCTGATGTGTGGGCCTCACACAGTTAATGTTCCAGAACAAATTGCACCACTCTGGGGCCCTTGGGCAGATGAATGCTGTAGAAAAGGAACAGCGAGTTGTGACAAAAGGTGGAGGAAGAAAGTTCTATGGAGAGAGCTGAGGCTGAGCTATCTCACCCCTCTCGCATTTGGGGTTACCTTTCAACCTCAAGGCTAGTGAGATGGGGCTTCTAGGGGATTGCTCAGAAAATGTGCAGTGTTTCCTGCTACTAGGAGAAAATAAAGAGACCTGGTGTGTGAGTCACTCCTAAGAGAGTAAAAATGCCTGTGGCTTAGGTAAATGTAGTCATATGATCTATTCCTGGAGAATGTTCCACGTGTGCTTGAGAAGAATGTGTGTTTTACTGCCATTGGATGGGATGTTCTGTATGTTAAGTCCATCTTCTCTAACATGTAGTTTAAATCCAATATTTCCTTATTGATTTTATATCTATCCATTGAGTTTTTTTAAGTTTTTATTTAAATTCCAATTAGCTAGCACACAGAGTAATATTAGTTTCAGGTATACAATTTAGTGTGCTTCAATACTTCCATACAACACCCCATGCTCATCGCAAATGCCCTCCTTGCTCCCCATCACCTATTTAACCCATCCCCTCCATGCACCACCCTTTATAACCATTAGTTTGTTCTCTGTAGTTGAGTCTGTTTCTTGGTTTGCCTCTCTCTCTTTTTTTCCCTTTGCTCATTTATTTGTCTCTTAAATTCCACATAGGAGTGAAATCATATGGTATTTTGGGGGTGTTGAGTTTTATAAGTTCTTTATATGTGTTGGATACTAACCCTTTATCAGATATGTCATTTGCAAATATCTTCTCCCATTCTGTAGGTTGCCTTTTAGTTTTGTTGATTGTTTCCTTTGCTGTGCAGAAGCTTTTGATTTTGATGAAGTCCCAATAGTTTATTTTTGCTTTTGTTTCCCTTGCCTCAGGAGACATACTAGAAAGAAGTTGCTATAGCTGATGTCAGAGTGGTTACTGCCTGTGTCCTCCTCTACAATTTGTATGGTTTCAGGTCTCACATTTAGGGCTTTAATCCATTTTGAATTTATTTTTGCATATGGTATGAGAAAGTGGTCCAGTTTCATTCTTTTGCATGTTGCTGTCCAGTTTTCCCAACACTGTTTGTTGAAGAGACATCTTTTTCTCATTAGATATCTTTCCTGCTTTGTCGAAGATTAATTGGCCATATAGTTGTGGGTTCACTTCTGGGTTTTCTATTCTGTTCTTTTGATCTCTGTGTCTATTTTTATGCCAGTCCCATACTATTTTCATCACTACAGCTTTGTAATATAACTTGAAGTCCGGAATTGTGATGTCTCCAGCTTGACTTTTCTTTTTCAAGGTTGCTTTAGCTATTCAGGGTCTTTTGTGGTTCCATACAAATTTTAGGATCCTTTGTTCTAGCTCTGTGAAAAAATGCGTTGGTATTTTGATAGGGATTGCCTTAAATGTGTGGATTGCTTTGGGTAGTATAGAAATTTTAATACTATTTGTTCTTTCAATCCATGAGGATGGAATGAATGTCTTTTCATTTCTTTGTGTGGATGATCTATCCGCTGTTGAAAGGGTTTATTGAAGCCCCTCCTATAATTGTATTGCTGTATGTTTCTCCCTTCCGATCTGTTAATATTTGCTCTGTATATTTAGGTACTCCAATGTTTGATGCATACATATTTACAATTTTTATGTTCATTTGATTAATTGACCCCTTTATCATTATATAATGACTTTCTTTGACTCTTCTGACAGTTTATTTAAAGCCTACTTGTATAAGTACAGCTATCCCTGCTCTCTTGTGATTTCCATTTGTATGAAATACCTTTTTAACATCCCTTTCAGTCTAAATGGGCCCTTAAAACTGAAGTGAGTCTCCTGTAGGCAGAATACAGTTGGCCCTGTTTTCTTATCCATTCAGCTACTCTATGTCTTTTTATTGGAGAATTAATCAATTTACATTTAAAGTAACTTTAAATTTATTGATTGGCATGTACTTACTTTTGCCATGTTGTTCATTGTTTTCTGGCTGGTTTGTAATTCCTTTGTTCCTATCTTGCTCTCTTCCTTTGTGGCTTAATGATTTTCTGTGATGATATGCTTTGATTTCCCTCTCTTTATCTTTTGTGTATCTACTATAGATTTCATTTGTAGTTACCATAAGTCTTATATAAAACATCTGTATTTTAAGCCCATAAAAACTATCTACCTTTACCAGGGAGTTTTATATTTTGATATATTTTCATGTTACTAATTAGCATCTTTTTGTTTTAACTTAAAGAACTCCCCTCAACATTTATTGTAAAGCAATGAACTCTGTCAGCTTCTGTTTGTCTGGGAAACCCTTTATCTTTCTTTCAATTCTGAAGGACAATTTTGCTATGTAGAGTATTCTTGATTGGCATTTTTTTCTGTCAGAACCTTAAATATATCATACCACTTCTTTCCGACCTGAAAGTTCTCTACCAAAAAATCTGCTCATTGTCTTATGGGTGTTCCTTTGTGTACCAATTTGCTTCTCTCTTCCGCTTTTGTTTTTGTTGTTGTTGTTTAAAGATTTTATTTATTTATTTATTTGAGAGAGAGAACACAAGTGGGGAAGAGGAGAAGAGAGAGAGGGAGAAGCAGACTCCCCACTGAGCAGGGAGTCTGATGTGGGGCCCAATCCCAGGACCCTGAGAGCATGACCTGAGGCGAAGGTGGACGCCTAACTGACTGAGCCACCCAGGCACCCCTCTCTTGCTGCTTTTAAAATTCTCTCTTTGTCTTTAACTTTTGACAGTTTAATTGTAATATGTCTTAGTGTAGATCTCTTTAATTCATCCTCTTTAGTATTCTTTAGGCTTCCTGAATCCAGATGCCTGTTTTCTTTCCCCAGCATAGGGAAGTTTTCAGCCATTATTTCTTTGAATAAGATTTCTTCTCTCTCTTCTCCTTCTAGGACATCTTTAAAGTATATACTCATTTGCTTGATGGTGTCCTTAAGTCCCTTAAGCTATCTTTGCTCTTTTTTCTTTTTTTTTTTTTTTGAAGATTTTATTTATTTATTTGAGAGAGAGAATGAGATAGAGAGAGCATGAGGGGGGGGGAGGATCAGAGGGAGAAGCAGACTCCCTGCTGAGCAGGGAGCCCAGTGAGCAACTCGATCCTGGGACTCCAGGATCATGACCTGAGCCAAAGGCAGTCGCTTAACCAACTGAGCCACCCAGGGGCCATTTTCGCTCTTTTTTTCATTTTTCTTTTTGCTCCTCTGATTGGATGATAGCCATTGCACTGTCTTCTAGTTCATTGATCTCTTCTTCCACTCAATCCAGTGTGCTGTGAACCCTTCTATTGAATTTTTCAGTGCAGTTATTGTATTCATTTCTATGATTTCTGTTTGGTACATTTCAGTATTTTTTGTCTCTGTTGAAATTCTCACTTTGTTAATGCATTATTCTCCTTACTTCAGTGAGCATCTTTACTTCCATTAATTTTTTGAGCAAATCACTTATTCCCATTTCATTAAGATCAGTTTCTGGAGATTGATTTTGTTCCTTTGTTTGAAACATACTCCCCTGTTTATTCATTTTCCTTGACTCAGTGTTACTTTTTGTGCGTTAGATAAAACAGCCACCTTTCTCAGTCTTGACAGATTAGTCTCATGTGGGAGATGAACCTCATCAATCAGCCATGCCTGAGCTCCTGGTTGCCTCCACACCTTTGTGAGTGCCCAACCCACTATCTTTGTTCTTGGTCCCAGTCAATATGCATATCCCAAAAGTTTGGGAAGTACCCATACACCTGTTCAGACTCCCAGAGGACTAATAATTACTTGCCCCTTCAGATCCGCGTGTGGATTAATTGGAAACCCAACTTTCAGGCAGCAGCTGGAAAGAAAAATCAGAATGTTAGATATGCAGTCTAGCCTCTATCAGGGAGAAATTGGGAGCTGGGTGTTTTTGCCTGTTCACTCTGTGCTGAGCCGAGGTAATAGTCACTGGGAATTCTTTTTTTTTTTTTTAAGATTTTTATTTATTTATTTGAGAGAGAGAGAGAATGAGAGATAGAAAGCATGGGAGGGAAGAGGGTCAGAGGGAGAAGCAGACTCCCTGCTGAGCAGGAAGCCCGATGTGGGACTCGATCCCGGGATTCCAGGATCATGACCTGAGCTGAAGGCAGTTGTTTAACCAACTGAGCCACCCAGGTGCCCCGTCACTGGGAATTCTTATGTGCCTAAATAGAACCACCTCTTTGTTTTGTGTGGCCCCAGGGGACTTTTTTTAAATACCAAGCCCCATTGACTCTCAGAGCTAGGTGATTTGAGATCCAGTCCCTTGGACAGTAGCCATAATAGTTGGGGTGCTAGATATGTTGACAAGCTCCCTCCGGAAATAATCTGGAGATTTGTTTTTACTGTTGGAGTGAGCTGGGGGCAGATGGTGAGGAGCATACACACATTCTGGCACCCAGGAGGATCCTAGTCAGCTCCCAGGTGCAGACTGATTAGAAGCCAGAACCTCAGTCAGCAGCTGGGAAAGTATGTAGTCACACTCCTTCCATAGAGAGAATATGAGATGGGCATTTTTGTTTGCTTCATCTGTGCTGAGCCAGGGGATAGGAGATGGGTAGCTGCAGGAAGTCCTTGCACACCCACTTGAAAACTGTTTTTGTTGTTGTTGTTGTTGTTGTTGTGTAATATTGTATTTGGGACTCGTGAATATTGAGCTTCATGGACTATCACAGCTAGGTGGTTAGGGATGAAGGCTTATCCCTCAGGTGACAGCCTCAAAATTTGGGGTGTTAGATATGTGGACAAGCTCCTTCCAGGTAGAAGCTAGAGGTCTGGTTTTATTGTTGTAGTGGGACAGAAGGAGACAGCAGGGGAAGTGCCTACCAGCTCTTTAAGTCTCCTGCAAGGATCTCAGTCAACACCCAGATGCAGACTGATTAGAAGCTGGACCCTTAGGCAGCAGCTGGGAAAATATACAGTCAAACCTTTTCCAGGAAAAATTTGGGAGATGGGCATTTTTGTCTTCTGACACTGCACTGTGTCCGAAGGGATAACCACAGGGAGTGCTTGTCTGCCCATTTAACAACTTCCTCTCTGTTTACTTCTGAATGCAAGACCCACTGGCTCTCAGAAGTAATTTGGGGCCCATACCTTGAGTGACAGCTTCAAAAAGTTGGAGTGCTAGATGTGTGATACAAAGCCTTCACTCCTCAGGGAAAACTGGGAGTTAGGGGTTGTACCCTGATTATAAGCACTGTGCGGGGAGTGAAGTTTATGGTGAGAGTATGTCTCAGCCTTTCTTACCCACTTTAATGTCTGTATTTTCTCAGGCACCTGAGGTGTTTCTGGATTTCTTTCAGAGGTAATTGATCCATGTGTAATTGTCTATTCAGTACATCTGTGGGAGAAAATCAGGAGCCTCCTATGTTGGCATGTAGGTGACATCAGAGGTAGTTGCATGGAAATCAAACCTCTTCCCCACAGTCTGTCAGGGCAAGTGTGCATCATGTGGCCCATGTATTGAGATATTAGCCCCGGAGAGAAAGAGGCAGATTGGGGTCTCTTATAAATTCTGCCAAGAGGTTTCACCTAATTGGAAGAGGTCCCCAGCATGAAGAGGATAGAGATCAATTCAGAGGTCTGTAGGAGTTGAAAGCAACCACCTACATGAGACCTTAAGTCTGGACACGTAGGCAAATAGACATAACAAATATTACCTTACAGTTCATGGCATGTTCAGTGACATAATCACGTAATACCCTCAGTGTGTTATCCCTCGTTTGCAGTGCTAGGTGCAAAATTTCAGTGGGTATGATTATTTTAACATAGCATTTTCCTTTTTCATCCGTTACTTTATGCTAATGTTTTGCCTCAATTTATGGTTTTGATTTTCACTGAATAAGCCTATGCTTTTAGCATACCCCCAAAGAAGTAATTGGAAAGATTCAATATTTTAAGAAAAAGGAAATAATATTGTCTAGGTTTCCTTTTTTATGGACCCTGTAGATTAAAAACATAGCCACTGGGTCAAGGGGTCTGCAGAAGGGAGTGGTGTTGGGAATGTGGAAGAACCCACCAAAGTGCCCACAAGTAGAGACTGCTCTACACACCCCAAGCACAGAGCCATTTTGGGACCTTTCCAGACAACAAGGACCTTTCCTACGTCCTTCCCTGCTTTTCTCACCACTCTCTCCCACCTTCCCATCCACTGGTGAGAACAGAAACCAACCAGGAGTTGAGGAAGGAAGATGAAAAGAAAGGACTGGAAAAATAAAGAACCAAGCACATCCCCTACTTCCTTCCCAGTGCCAGCTACAGGGGGAATCTTACCTGAGGCTCACTTGAGCCAAAAGAGGGTAGGAGACTTAACACTAAATCCGGTTCAGAATGATTGTTGTCTTTGCCTGGACATTGCAGTTTCTGAATTGAGGCTGTTATGGACTTCATGTGTTGGTAAAATGTACCTGCTAGGCATTTCCTTCTAGAGTAATGGAAGATTGCACCAACTGAATAATTTTAAAGGGAAAATAAAAGTTGTATTTTGATCATGTCATGAGTTGTGAATGTTTATAGAGTGCTTACTATGTTCTGACCATTTTCCTTGTAATATCTAATATAATCCTCACAACAGTAACCCCGAGAGTCTGAGTGTTCTTATCCCCACTTCCACAACTGAGGAAGTTAAAGCTCAAAGGGGTTAAGAAATTTTTCCAATGACACCCAAATACAAGTGGAGAAGCTGAGACTGACCTTACATGTCTCTGATTCCAAAGTCCTTGCCTTTGATCCTTTCAAGCTAGACACTTTCTTTCTGCCTGTGGGTTCATCACAGTTTCTAAAATGTGGGTGTGGGAACCAGGGAGCTCCCATGTGTTTGTTTGCATATGACTAAATTCCCTAGACCTCTAAATTCTGAACTCTATCTCTTTGCTACTCAGCTGTTACCTTCCCTGCAATGCAAGCTGCTTCCCAGTAGAAGCAGGCCCCACACAGGCAACAGCATTAAAAGTGGGCTTTCAGTTCCAGCCAGGAACAGAGATGTGACATATGAAGGATGTTCCTTTTTTTCTTCACCACATACTTTGGAGTTACAATTGCACTTTAAAGAGAATGTCAGATTGGTGGAGTTGGTTAAGGTCCAACATAAATGTTAGATGTTTGTTTTTAAACCAGGCCTCCTGAGCTAAAAAACCTAGCAAGCTTATGACAGGGAAAAATTTCCTTTTACGGGCATTCATGGACACAATGACAGAGCTCCTCGGACTGAGGAAGATTTTCTTTTCCAATCTAGAGACTCAGGGGTACAAACAAAGTCAGGTATGAGTTCAAGTGACCTGATCAAACTTTTAAACCAATCCAAGTTCTTATAAAGCAGGCAGATAGTTTGAGCCCCTTGTAAAGGAAAGCACTTGCCTTGGCTTAGAAACTAGAAAAAAGGAAGAGATAGGCCTGAGGTCCTGGGCTTATTCCTTGACTGTAAGAATTGTCCCCAAGTACCCTCCTGGGTCAGTGAGAGTCCTAAAAGGCACCAACAACCACAGCAAGTAAGAGTCTGGCCAAACCACATGACTCCTACAGTCAACAACCCAACAATAAGCCAATAGCCTGCCAGGCCTCCCAGAGAGAAAAACTTGGCAGTTAGCATCTCGGTAGACTCTTTCAAATCAGGTGCAGGTTCAAAACCCAGCCCTGCACTCGCCATCCTTGCGACCCTTGGTAAACTTCTTGCCAAGCCCCAATTTCCTGATCTGTAAATTCGGGGTTATGGCAATGCCCACACAAAGAGTGACAGTGAGGGTTAAATGAGATGATATTTGCAAAACAGCTTGCATAGTTCCTGGCTTTAAATCTTAATATTAAGTGTTAAATATATTTTCACTAATAAAGTATAAAAAATTAAATTAAAAAATTATAAAAGCTACCTTTCATCCCAGTCTCCAGTTTAGATAATCAGAAAACTTTTGTGAGGCTCCGAAAGAGGGCTAAATCTCTATTTGTTGAAGAGGAGTAGGTATAGTTTTTCCTAAGCCTTCCACTATGTACAACTAAAAGCCCTGGACAGGTTATATTAAACAAACATAAAAAGACTCTGACAGGTAGAAGAAGGCAGATGAGATAAGAACCTAGGGAACCAGGGACAACAGAGTGCTGAGTTCCCTGGGCTTATTTTTTGCCTCATGTATACCAGACTTGGAGCTGAAGGTAGTGGCAAACAGACCAGATGACAGACAAACTCCCAACAAAAGCCTTCTCTTTTTGGCCAAAGAACCAGGAAAAGCAAGCCAAGCAAGACACAAAACTCGCAATCACTGCTCTACTCAAGCCAGATGCCACAGAAAAAAATGTGGCCCCACCCTATCTCTGCCAACAGAGTCTGAAAGAGGAGTTACTTTTCACCACCTCATTAGGCTGTAAAAAGACACACCAATGTCCCAGCATGGACTGTCACAAAGGTCAAGAAGGCAGCCAGGAGTTTTACCCCACACTGGGCAATGACAAATACCTTCCCTCAAGGTGTAGGTGGAGACCAATGGGGAATTGGATTTCACATCCACATGGAAATAAGGAAGTGTCCCCCCACCTTAGTGAAACTTAGTGAAAAGTCAGGACTCACTGTCACCCACCTGTAATGAAACCACCACATCTCCCTTCCCTATTGTCAGTGGAGGCCACATGGAGTAGGCACAAGGTGCTCCTACCCCTGCCAGCCAGGAGATTTCAGTGGAGGCCTAGTGAAGAGCCAGAAACTCCACCCCCTGTCCAGCAGTAAAGAAGAGTCCCACTTAGGTGTCATTGGAGGTCAAGTGAGGGACCCAGATATCTATTCTCACCTGGCTATAGCAAGGTTCCCTTCCTCTGCTAGAACAGTAACTTAAAAAAATAAAAGCTAAAACAGAAGGTTTAAATAAGAATCAGAGTCTCATAACACCCAAAATGTCCAAGTTTCAGCTGAAAAATCTCTCAATATGCCAAGAACTAAGAAAACAATTTGAATGAAAAAAGACAACCAATAAACACATATACCAATATAATAGAGATTGTAGTATTATCTGAGAAAGATTTTAAAACAGCCACCGTAAAAATGCTTCCATTTATAAGCATGCTTGAGACAAATGAACCACAGGGGGTTGGGGGGGGCAATTCGATGACTGTGGATTTCTCACCAGAAGCCATGAAGGCCATGAGAAGGGGGCACAATATTTTTCAAGTGCTAAAAGAAAATAATTACCCCAGAAATGGACCCTCAATTCTATGGTCAACTAATCTTCAACAAAGCAGGAAAGAATGTCCAATGGAAAAAGACAGTCTTTTCAACAAATGATGTTGGGAAAATTGGACAGCTACATGCAGAAGAATGAAACTGGAACACTTTTTTACACCATACACAAAAACAAACTCAAAATGGATGAAAGACCTAAATGTGAGACAGGAATCCATCAAAATCCTAGAGGAGAACATAGGCAGCAACCTCTTTGACCTTGGCCACGGGAACTTCTTGCTAGACACATCTCCAAAGGCAAGGAAAACAAAAGCAAAAATGAGCTATTAGGACTTCATCAAGATAAAAAGCTTCTGAAGAGCAAAGGAAACAGCCAACAAAACTAAAAGGCAACCTACAGAATGGGAGAAGATATTGGCAAATGTCTTATCAGATAAAGGGCTAGTATCCAAAATCTATAAAGACCTTTTGAAACTCAATACCCAAAAAACAAAAAATCCAGTCAAGCAATGGGCAGAAGACAGGAACAGATATTTCTCCAAAGAAGACATACAAATGGCCAACAGACACATGAAAAAATGCTCAACATCACTAGGCATCAGGGAAATACAAATCAAAACCACAATAAGATACCACCTCACACTGGTCAAACTGGCTAAAATTAACAAGTCAGGAAGCAACAAATGTTGGCAGAGGATGCAGAGAAAGGGGAACCCTCTTACACTGCTGGTAGGAATGCAAGCTTGTGCAGCTACTCTGGAAAACAGTATGGAAGTTCATCAAAAAGTTAAAAATAGAGCTACCCTGCAACCCAGCAATTGCACTACTAGGTATTTACCCAAAGCATATAAACCTAGTGATCTGAAGGGGCACCTGCACCCCAATGTTTACAGCAGCAATGTCCATTGTAGCCAAACTGTGGAAAGAGCCCAAATGTCCATCAACAGATGAATCAATAAAGAAGATGTGAGATATATATATATATATAAGATATATATATATATATTTCTATATATAATGGAATATTACTCAACCATCAAAAAAATGGGCAGAAGACATGAACAGACATTTTTCCAAAGAAGACATCCAAATGGCCAACAGACACATGAAAAGGTGCTCAACATCGCTCGGCATCAGGGAAATCCAAATCAAAACCTCAATGAGATACCACCTCACACCAGTCAGAATGGCTAAAATTAACAAGTCAGGAAACGACAGATGTTGGCGGGGATGCGGAGAAAGGGGAACCCTCCTATACTGTTGGTGGGAATGCAAGCTGGTGCAAACCCTCTGGAAAACAGTATGGAGGTTCCTCAAACAGTTGAAAATAGAGCTACCATACGATCCAGCAACTGCACGACTGGGTATTTACCACAAAGATACAAATGTAGGGATCCGAAGGGGTACGTGCACCCCGATGTTTATAGCAGCAATGTCCACAATAGCCAAACTGTGGAAAGAGCCAAGATGTCCATCCACAGATGAATGGATAAAGAAGATGTGGTATATATACACAATGGAATATTATGCAGCCATCAAAAGGAATGAGATCTTGCCATTTGCAACGACGTGGTTGGAACTGGAGGGTGTTGTGCTGAGTGAAATAAGTCAATCAGAGAAAGACATGTATCATATGACCTCACTGATATGAGGAATTCTTAATCTCAGGAAACAAACTCAGGGTGCTGGAGTGGTGGGGGGTGGGAGGGATGGGGTGGCTGGGTGATAGACATTGGGGAGGGTATGTGCTATGGTGAGTGCTATGAATTGTGCAAGACTGTTGAATCACAGATCTGTACATCTGAAACAAATAATGCAATATATGTAAAAAAAAAAAGAAGAAGAAGAAGATAGCAGGAGGGGAAGAATGAAGGGGAATAAGTCAGAGGGGGAGACGAACCATGAGAGACGATGGACTCTGAAAAACAAACTGAGGGTTCTAGAGGGGAGGAGGGTGGGGGGATGGGTTAGCCTGGTGATGGGTCTTAAAGAGGGCTCATTCTGCGTGGAGCACTGGGTGTTATAAACAAACAATGAATCATGGAACACTACATCAAAAACTAATGATGTAATGTATGGTGATTAACGTAATAATAAAAAAAGAAAAAAGAAATGACAATAAAACAAATGAAGTCAAAAAAAAATGAAATCTTGCCATCTGCAATGACATGGATGGATCTAGAGGGTATTATCCTAAGTGAAATAAGTCAGTCAGAGAAAGAAAATTATCATATGATTTCACTCATATGTGGAATTTAAGAAACAAAACAAAGGATCATAGGGGATGGGAGGGAAAAATAAAATAAGATAAAATCGGAGAGGGAGACAAATCATAACAGACTCAACTATAGGAAACAAACAGGGTTGCTGGAAGGGAGGGTGTGGGGAGATGAGATAAATGGGTCATTGGCATTAAGGAGGGCACTTGAAGTAATGAGCACTGGGTGTTGTATGCAACTGATGAATCACTAAATTCTACCTCTGAAACTAATAATACAGTGTATGTTAATTAAATTGAATTTAAATAATTTTTTTAAAAAGAGAGCCATTACATATATAGAGGTCAATTCTCCAAAAAGACATATCAATCTTTAATGTGTATAAACCTACCAACAGAATATGTGAGGCAAAAACTGATAGAACTGCAAGGAGAAATAGAATCCACTATTATAACTGTAGACTTCAGTACCCCTGTATCAGAAACAGACAGATCCAGAAGACAGGAAATCAGTAAGGACAAAGTTGAACTCAACAACACCATCAATAAACTGGATACAATTGACATTTATAGACTAATTCATCCAACAACAGAATACAGATTTTTCTCAAGAATACACATTCTTATCTAGCTCATGTGGAACAGTCACTAAGTTAGATCACACTCTGGACCATAAAATAAACCTTAACAAATTTAAAAGCATACAAATCAAGTAGTATCTGCTCTCAGACCACAGTAGAATTAAACTGGAAATAAGTAACAAAAAATAGCTGGAAAACTTCAAAATATTTTGAGATTAAACAACACAATTCTAAATTATACATGGATCAAAGAAGAAATCTCAAGATAATCTTTTAAACATTTTGAATTAAATGAAAATGAAACAAATTTGTGAGATACAGGGAAAACGGTGCTTAGAAATTCATAGAATTGAATGCATATATTAGAAAAAAAGATTTAAAATCAATAATCAAAGCTACACTTTAGAAAACTAGAAAAAGAAAAGCAAATAAACCTAAAATAAGCAGATAAAAAGCAGAAATCAATGAAATTAGGAAGAGGAAATTAATAGAGAAAATCAATAAAACCCAAAGCTGGTTCTGTGAAAAGAGCAGTGAAATTAATAAGTCTTTAGCCTAGAGAAAAAAAAAAGGGAGGACACACAAATGAATGGGGGACATCACTACAGATCCAATAATCATTAAAAGGACAATAAAGAAATATAATGAACAATTCTATGCCCACAACTTTGATAACCTAGATGAAATGGACCAATTCCTTGAAAGACAAAATCTGCCAAATTTCACATAAGAAGAAATGGATGATCTGAATAGGCTTATATCTATTAAAGAAATTGCATCAATAATTAATAATCTCCCAAAACAGAAAGCACCAAACCTAGATGAGTTCACTGGTTAATTCTACCAAAGGAAGATATTATATCAATTCTCTGAAATATCTTCCAAAAGATAGAACCAGAGGTAATGTTAACTCATTCCATGACACTAGCTTTACCCTAACACCAACACCAAAGACATTATAAGAAAACTACAAATCACTATTCTCATTAACTTAGATGCAAAAATCCTCAATAAAATATTAGCAAATATAATCCAATAATATATAAAAAGACTTATACACTACAATTAAGTGGAATTTATCCCAGATATGCAAGGCTGGTTAAACATTTGAAAATCAATTAAAATAATCCATTACATCAACAGACATATCTGATAAATGACTAATACCCAAAATATGCAAAAAAAACCTTAAAACTCAACAATAATAAATTGAGCAACCTAATTTAAAAATGGACAAAAGACCTGAACAGACACCTCACCAAAGAAGATATGCAGATGGAAAATAAACATATGAAAAGATGTTCCACATCATATATCATTAGGGAAATGTAAATTAAAACAATGACATACCACTGCACACCTGTTAGAATGACCAAAATCCAAAACACAGACAATACCAAGTGCTGGTGAGGATGTGGAGCAACAGGAACTCTCATTAATGAACTAATTAATTAAGGGTGGGAATGCAAAATTATACAGCCATTTTGGAAGACAATTTGTAAGTTTTTTACAAAATTAAATACACTTTACCATATGAATCAGCATCACACTCTTTGGTATTTACCAAATAAGTTGAAAACTAGGCCCACACAAAAACCTGCAGATGGATGTTTATAGCAGCTTTATTCATAATTGCCAAAGCTTGGAAGCAACTAAGATGTCCTTCAGTAGGTGAATGGATACATAAACTGTGGTATATTCAGACACTGGATATTATTCAACATTGAAAAGAATGAGCTATCAAACCATGAAAACATATGAAGGAGACTAAATGCATATTACTAAGTGAAAAAAGCTAATCTGAAAATGCTACATGTTGTATGATTCCAACCACATGACATTCTGGAAAAGGAGAACTATGGAAACAATAAAAAGGTCAGTGGTTGCTAGGAGCTAGAGGGGTAGGAGTGGGGGGATGAATAGGTGGAGGGAGCCTAGAGGATTTTCAGAAGAGTGGAAACTATTCTGTGTGATACTGTTATAAGGGTGTATCCATGTCATGATACTTTTGTCAAAACTCATAGAATATACAACACCCTAATGTAAACTATGGACTGTAGGTGATAATAATGTAGTAATATAGATTCATTGATTATAACAAATGTACTTCTCTGGTGTGGAATTTTGATGGTGGGGAAGGCTGGGGATATATGGGAAATCTCTGCACCTTCTGCTCAGATTTGCTGTAAAAATACTGCTCTTCAAAACACCTCTTTAAAAAAAAATACATTCCCCAATTTATTATAAATACAGTTCTAACTTGTTGTAAAAATATTAATGGCAAAAATATATTTGTGGGTTTGGTTTTCTTTTTTATTGAAGTATAGTTGACACACAAAAAGTCTTTTTTTTTAAGTATATCTAAATTTTTTTAAATGCAACTACTAGACAACCTAGCAGTTGCACTTCTTAGCATTTACCCCAGAGAAATAGACATGTCACACAAAAACCTGTACACAGATGCTTGTAGCAGCATTTTACATTTTAGCCAAAAAACCTGAAAGAGCCCAAATGCCCTTCAGTGGGTGAAGGTTAAACTGCACAGCCATAGCATGGAATGCTACTCAGAAAGGAAAAGTAAGAAGCTGTTGATACATGGAATAAAATATGCAACAAGGAAACCCGAAAGGTGACATATTGTGTGATTCCATCTGTGTATAGAAATGGGAAGCAGATTAGTGGTTGCCGGTGGTGAAGGAGGTGTGGGAGTGAGAGCAAAGTCCCTACAAAAGAGCAACATGGCTCAGCAAGGGCAACAGGAGGATAGTGCTGATAGATACGTTCTGTGTCACTGTCAGTACTCTGGTTGTGACATTATACTCTGGTTTTGCGAGATGTTACCTTTGGGGGGCCTGAGTAAAGAGTACGTGGGCTCTCTCTGTATAGTTTCTTATAATTGCTTATAAATCTAGAGTTATTTCAAAATTCAAATCTTAATTTAAAAAATAACAAAAGGAAGGCTGGAGAGATCCAGAAATGGGGCCAACATACAGCATCCTAAAGCCATGGTGGCAGGGAAATGCAAAATGTCATGCAGAGGTGTTACAAACCACCAGCTCTCAATGCCACATTCCCTTCCCCTGTCCAAAGAACCATGTGAAGCCATTTCTCCCTCAAGACTGTGATAAGCTTTGGGGGGAGGGGAGGGATTATATATACAATTGCTTTTGAAGGAGGCAGACAAAGAGTAAGTTCTATATCCATTCAGAGGAAGGGCAGACATCTGTGGACTACAGTCACCAATGTGCCAAAGTTGCTAATTTGCGGGTCAGCTTTGAAAAATGAGCACCAGCTATAGGAGTGGGGAAGGGAGGTGGAGAGGACGGGAAATGAAGTTGACACCCCCGTAGAAGCACAGACCACAGACACAGGGTGGCTTCTTGTGGCATGCCCGGCGCAGTTCCAGCTGCCTGTGAGCCCCAGCGACTTCTTCAACCCTCCCTTAAATTGTCCGCCATACTTCAGTGGCTTCCGTGAATTCCCACTTTTTACCTTAAGCTAGCTCAAAATAATGTTTTGCCCCTTGCAAATGAAAAAGGTACTGCCCCAAATATCAAGGCTGGGGCCCTGGCATGTAAATGCCATTAACTAAATGGTTGTCACGAAGAACAAATTTGAATCCGACCTTCAGTTGCCCTCAAGCCACAGGACCAGCTTCAACACAGGGAGGCAGTGGGATGATTACACCAGTAGTCACTTCTGTGGGATGCGAGGAAATCGCCTTCCTCTTTCTGTATTGATTTCATCCTTATACAATGGAGATAATAGCAAGTATAAGGTTCACATATCGAGGCCCATACGTTCCCTCTCCTTCAAGAATCAACTTGAATGCCAACTATGTATACAAAGTCTATCCGCATTCATCTTCACATAGCTTCTCTCTCCTCTCAACTCCTATAAACTTTATCTGAAACACTCCCACACTTTCTACTTTGTGTTATAATTAGATAAACATTCTGATATTCCCTATTAAGTTGTAAATTCCCTAAGGACAACGTTTGTTGTCTCTTTATTCATCTACCTCTAGTGCATAATATGATACAGATAAGGTGGGCAGTATTTGTTGAAAGAATAAACCAAGGACAAATTGAGATAATTTGCTCAAGATATGAGGAAGCCCTTTAAAAAGTATAAACCACAGATTACAAAGTGTAAATGTGCGGCATATATATATAAGGTCTGGTTATCCCTTCTCTACCACTTACTGATTGTGTGGTCTGGACCTAGTACCTTAACCTCCTTGGGCTTCTCACAAGCACTCTACGGATAAGGATCATGAGGAAGGTACAGTTGCATTGTTTGCTTTTGTTCTTAATTTCTACCACTCCTAATTTCAAAGTAACAAAAATGAAATTTGGATACAATAAAAACCCTGTGCATATAAAGGCATATAAAGATAAAAATGAGAAATCAGAAAACATATAGAGGAAATGGGGGAAGATAAGTTAACTGGAACCACAGGTGACCACAGGTCACTGTAATTAAGCTCTACATTTAGTGCTAAGCTTCCTGGTAGCCAAGGCAAAAAGCAAAATACAACAGTGTTCTTAGTTCGTACTGTCAGGGAAAAAAAAAAAAATTCATCCCTCCCAGATATCAGGAAAGACAAATCCTTTCCCGGAGCTGCCTTTTGCAAGAATTGTGGTGTAATTCCTTTTAAAAAGTCTGATGATAACATTGTGGGTAACATCTTCAACTGCCCCCTCCCTGAACCACAAGGCTGCGGGACAGCCTCTAATCCAGAGAGGCTCCGCTTCAGGGAGTGGATGGATCGGCAAGGGCTCCAGTAAAGAACCAGCCCCTAACTGACCCCCTCCCCCAGCCCAAAGCAGCTGTGTAAATTAGCCAGTCACATCATTATTTAATGCTGTCTGATTGGGTGTAGGAAAGTGCCTGCCTAAAAGAACTATTTTCCATTTGGCATAAGGTCGAACTGTTTTCTCTGGGAATAATTTGCCATTGGATTAGCTCTCTAATAAAACAGATCATGTCTCCTGAGTGTAAAGCACAAGCCATGATAATAAACCATGATAATAGCATTGGTTTCCTGTTTACTGTGGCAGAAAGGCATGTGCCAAACGCATCTAAAAAGTCATCAATTGTTTGCAAGTTAAAGAGAAGAGTATTGCAAAGAGAGAGGTAGGGACGTGGGAGGCTGAGGACACAGCCACGCAGCCGGAGCTTTTTGAATCAGGGTGGTGGGGTACCTGGGCTTTCCTTGTTCTATTTTCTCTGCTTTTATGTGTTTGAAAAAAAAAAAACACGTCTTTAAAAAAATAATAATAATAAGCCCAAGAGCACTGCAATTTATACTGCAAGATGCTGGCTATGAAAAGTGACTTGAATGGGGTAGTAAAGCAGGACCTGGGGCTTACCAACTATTCGCTGCTCCTGCTATGAGTCAGCAGCTCCAGGAGGCCCCCAGTGGCTTTCCAGAGTTCACACACTGGCCTTGTCCCAGTCCTAGCTGAGGGCACCGGGGAACCCAGTGGACTTTGAGTGCTTCTAGAAGCATCTCAAACAATGAGCTGTTTGTTCCCGTCCGTGGCTGGGCCTTGGAGAACTGGTCTCAGCTCCCTCAATGCCTGCAACAAGAAACTCTGACCCTCCATGGAGGCTGGGGGAGAAGAGGGGCTCTGGCCCTTCCTGAAGTGGGGGGAGGGAGAGCTTGGTGCTGGCCCTCGGGGCTGGTGGATGTGGGAAGGGAAGAAGAAAAGGAAAGGAGCAGAAACCTGAGGAGGGAAGGGATAAATTTTCTGTCAACTCAAGACCTCTCCACCTGCAGACATGCTGAAGCTGCAGTAACTACAGAATCTAGAGGCGTGGCCCAGAAAGGAGCCTGGAGCTGCAGAGCTTGGATCGGAGGGGAGGTTTCCTCAGTGCTGGTGGTACACGGTTGTGACGTGGGAGTGAGAAGATCCACAGAAGTGGGTGAGCTCTGGGCAACCTCCTCTTGCAGAGCCGGATGCAGAGCCCCCAGCCTGGGTACTCAGATACAATCTAATGCCTACAGAGTAGCCCGAGAAGAGGGGTATGCTGATGAGCAGAGGGCAGGCAGCTACGAGGGAAGTTCTGATCTGACCCCTCTGAACCCAGCAAACCCTGCTCCCAAGCAGGAGCCAGCTTTGCTCTTCCTCCCTTTGAAGAAAGCAGAAAAAGAAAGGGCTTTGATTTTCCTAAAACAAACACTCTGTTGAGTAAAGAGATAAGCCCAGCCTTGCATTGGCTCAGGCTCCCTTGTGCAAGGGAAGTCACACTTCATATTTCCAACATGAAAGCCCAAGAAGGGCTGGGCTTTGTGCAGGCTGAAAGCTGGAGAGGCCACTGGCCCCTTCTTTTCTTCCTCAGAGAGAGGCCTATCAAGCCAAGAGGGAGTCTACTGTGATCCAGCAGTGGTGGTAACTGAGGGCACATTTCTCCAGCCACTGGGCCTGAAGATCCAGAGCCAATAAGACCCAACAAGGAAAGAGCCAGATCTGCCCCAAAGGGATCTTGGTGGCTAATGGTCAAGGAGGGGCCACCTCCCAACCCGGGCAAGTTGGAAAAGTGACATTGTTGGGAGAGGGACGTTTTCCATGGAGAATTCGCCTGAGTAACACAAGATGGGAGAGGCAGGAAGCAACATCTGTGGCTTGAGAGCAGAAGGAGGACTCCCCCTCCTCCCGTAACTAAGTGCTCCTAACTGCTCTCTGCATTCACATCTCTGTGCATTCTTGGGGCGATAGTAAGAACAGCCAGGCACTCAGTGTTCTAAGTGCTTTTCATATGTTATATCACTTATTCTGCTCAGCAAACCTACCAGGCAGGTACTATCATCATCTCCATTTACAGATGAGAAGCCAAAGCACAGCACAGAGCAACAATTGCCAAGGTCACACATAGTACCTAAGGAGTAAACTAGGGTTTGAACCTGGATCCTTGGTTCTGGAGCCTGAGCTAAATCATTATAGTTCAGCTCTCTCTCACCACCCCTGGCTGCAGGGCTTCCCACAGGCCCTCTTGTACCACCTCCCCCCACCAGGTGTGATTCCCACCCTCAAGCCACTCACCTGAACTTCCTGGTTGCTTGTTTCCGTTGATAACTACTGTGACACCTGCAGGCAATGTTCACATGCCCCTGTCCCTCAGCCCACTCAGCTCAGCTCTGTGGGCTTCTTGCTACATAGTCCTCAGGCCATACTCCCTGCAAATCCAGAGCTTCTGATGCAAAGCCTACAAGTATATATTCTTCTCTCTCACTAAAAAGCCAATTCCACATGACTTCCCTCAAAAGAAAGAACAAGGAGAAAAGAAGAAATCAATTGTTCCCCCTTTCTAGCCCAAATATTTTTATTTTTTGTCAACTTGGCCTTGATAAGCCAATCTCTTACGATTCAGTGGAGGAGCCTGATGGCAACAGGCTCTGGTGTGCACACAATAAGCCTGGGGTCGGGTTGGACACACACCCTGAGTACAAAGAACCTGGTGCCTCTTAACACCAAGACAGCAAAGCCCCAGTGCCAGAACATCACTGTCACCACTGACTGAAAATGACCACAGTGGACTTGACCATGGACTGGCCAACAGGGGACCAACAAAACTGGGGCAAGGGACAAGAATCTGCAGGAACCTTTCAGAAATAATCCATTCTACATGAGGGAAGTGCCAAAAACCAATCTGTTAGGTTGGGACAATGACCTAAGACACTATAACTTATCTCTGTGGTACAGCTATATCCAAAGAAGATCTTGATGACCAAAAAGGAGTATTGAAAAGGAAATTTGTCAGATCCTCCCTCCCCAGCCAATCTTCGCCTCCCCTGCCCAATGTTGGGGAGATGACACTCAGCCATCATAAGTATTTTTATCTATTTCCAGAGATGTCCAGAATGAGCTGGAATATGCATGACTTAGTGACACTTCCCTTAAGTAATTTTCCCTGAATTTATTCTTCCTGAACTGCCTTCTAAATTTACCTTTCTAAATAGATTTTGCTACAAAAGAGAGGTAAATAATAACAGGAGTTGTTGTCACATATTGAATTCTTACTAAGTGCTTTCTAGGTATTCCCTCCTTAGACAGTCACAAGACTCCTGTGACTTAGGGTTGTTTTGCAGATGAAGCCATGTCTGCCTATTGTTAGGTTACTTACAGGCAGGCATTGACCTAACTACTTTTGTTCCTCTGCAGATTTTAGCATGACACCTTGCCTACATGGTAGACTCTAAAATTATTTGTTCAGTTGAACCAGATTCAATTAACAACACTCTGGGATTAAGAACACACCTCTTTACTCCAAGTTGCAAATGAGGGCTTTTTTTTTTTTACCGTAGTAATAAAAATAGCCAATATTTATTGGTCTTAGTAGATGCCAAGCACTGTGCCTAATATTTTACATTCATTATCTAATGTGACTGTCATAAAAATCTTATTTTCCCCATTACAAATGAAGCTCCAAAGATGTAGAGAAATAGTTACAAAGGGGCAAAGCCAGAATTTGAGCCCTATACTCAAATCATGAACCAAACAATCTGACTCTGGAGTGTGTGTTCTTTATCTCTAAGCTAATACCAAAAATTAAAAAAAGTAAAAAGTAAATTCAAACAATAATAAATGGGAAAAAAAATTCTCCCATAATCCATTCCTGAGCAGCCACATCCCCTTCCCCACCATGTCTACCTCTTTCTCACAAATTTCCACTGTTAAACATATGATGTATACCCTCCCAAATGTTTTTTGGTATACGTATGTACATATATGTTACACACATATTATTTTTTAAGATTTATTTATTTATTCAAGAGAATGAGAATGAGAGAGAGAGAGAGTACATGAGAGGGGGGAGGGTCAGAGGGAGAAGCAGACTCCCTGCTGAGCAGGGAGCCCCATACGGGACTCGATCCCGGGACTCCAGGATCATGACCTGAGCCGAAGGCAGTCACTTAACCAACTGAGCCACCCAGGCGCCCCTGTTACATACATATTATGTTTTAAAAATGGAATCATACTCATTATAGTGATCTTCAATTTATTACTTTTAACAATACTAGAGGCTTTTCCATATGAGTATATGTAACTTGTTATGGGCTGAATTGTGTTTCCCCAAAAATTCATATGTTGAAGTCCTAACCCCCAGTACCTCAGAATATGACTGTATTTAGAAATAGGAGTGATTAAGTTAAAATGTGGTCATTAGGGTCCCTAGTCCAATATGCCAGGTGCCCTTATGGAAAGAAGAGAATAGGGCACAGACTTGTACAGAGGGAAAACCCTGTGAAGACACTGGGAGAAAACAGCTCCAAGCCTTGGAGAGAAGCCTCAGAAGAAACCAAACCTGCTAACTCCTTGATCTTAAACTTTTAACCTCCAGAATTGTGAGAAAATTGCTTAAGACACCCAGTCTGTGGTACTTGTTATGGCAGCCCTAGTAAACTAATATGTAGGTTTACCACAGTTAAAAACTGCCACATAGAATTCAATTTTTTAGAAAGATTTATTTATTTATTTGAGGTAGTGGAGCAGCAGAGGGAGAGAGAATCCCAAGCAGACTCCAAGCTGAGCACGGAGCCGGATGTGGAGCTCCATCTCACAAACCCGAGATCACAACCTGAGCCGAAACCAAGAGCGAGATGCCTAACTGACTGTGCCACCCAGGTGCCCCATGATTAGAATTCCATTTTATAAATTTATCATAATTGATTTAAATAGTTCCCTTTTTGATAGGCATCTAAGGCCGTCCTTCCTTCCTTCCTTCCTTCCTTCCTTCCTTCCTTCCTTCCTTCTCTTTCTTCTTTTTTCCTTTTCAATTGCAAATAGTGCTGTAATTAACACTTCCACATATACTCTTGCACATTGATAAATGTGTGTTTCTATAAGTTAGATTCAACCAAGAAGAGTTCCCATATCAAATAAGAAGCATATTTTATAAGTCAGTACATATTGCCGGGAGGCTTTGAGTTTTACATGCATATAGTTTGTTAAATAATTCCTCATAGTTCTTTTTCTGTACTAAACTGGCTTCCTGCTCTCCCTTCTATGCTGCCTATTTCATTTTTTGAATTTTTGACCTTTATCATAGAGAGGGAGCTAAAAAAGAAAAGAAAAAAAGAGTCAGTCACATGCTTAGCTTCAGAAAATAACAAAACCCCTCAACCTTATAGAAGTCAAACAGCCTGTTCTGTCTCTAGCTTCTATCTGGGGCTCTTCATCTCTTCATCCTTAAACTTACAGAGACCACATTAAGCCATCTGGGAAGCCATGAGACCCTAATGGCCAATATGGCTGTCCTTGCTAAATCCCTCCAGGAATAGTGGTGGGTGGAGAAAGGCGGCGGTGGTGTTGGAGAATTCTCCATAGTAGGTTTCAAAGAGTTCAACACATCAATGCAGACTCATTTCCTTCTTCTGTCGTCTCCTCTTTCTCTTACTTAAAAAAAAAAAAAAAAGTCAATGCTATATGATTTCCCGTTTAGAAACCAGACTCACCATTGCTATGGCTTAGCATAAAGTCCCAACTTTGTGGGCAGGAATTCAAGCCCTCCACCATCTGGTTCTTATCTGCTTTTAGCCACCACACCTTTCTGGCACAGTGCCTCTGCTTCAAGCCAGCTTCTTCACCACCCTGAAAGTGGTGAAGTTTTCTCTGCCTGGTACCTATACTCAGGTTAATCATACAGTCTCTCCATTAGACTGTGAGCTCTCTGTCTCGTATTCAATATTCCATTTCATATTCCATATTCCATATTCAATATGCCCAGAATCAAGTGAAAAAAAATGATAAATATTGAAAAAGGAAGAAGAAGAGAAAAAGAATAGGAAGGACACAGTGCCTACTCAAGGAGACTACTTTCCAATCCACCCACACTCACCATCCCCCAGCTATCTCCAGCCTCCACATTCAACCTGTGCCTTCCTCGTCCATCTCAACTCCTCCTCTTCTACAAAACTTTCTGGACTAATCTGCACTATTTATTTACTTCCTAAATGTAGGCATAATCCCCCTGAACTGGAGGATAGGCCCTTTAAGGGTAAGGACCATTCTTCGGGCTTCTTTCTTATACACCAGAGCTCCAAGCACACACTGCAGTACAAAGATATTGGACTGAACTGAAAACACTGTCCAACGATTAGTCCTTTTTCTTCTGATGCTTGGGAGAGCAGCTGAGACAGAAACTTGGTTGTTGAGAATTTCTGTACGATAAGAGGCCCAGGAAGTACCGTTCTCACTGTTTCTAGCCCTAAAACCTACCAAGCTGGTTGTCACTTACCAACGTCAGTTTTCTAATCTGCATAATGGGAATAATAATGGAACCCACTTCATCAAGCTGCTCTGAAGATGAACAACATATAACATAAAAATGCTCATAACCTATAAACACACATAACATATATAACGGATAAGGATTTAACAATACCAAGGTGAGATGTAGAAAACTCTCCTTTATTAGCCACAGCGGCCTTATTATCACCCCACCTTCCAAAAGGTATCCAGATTTCTTTCCCCAAGGCCCAATACAAAGAGAATGCAGTGATGAGAGCCACCCACTGGGCGGCAGTGCAGAGTTCAAAACAGATTTTGGCGTCTAGACATGGGCATGGTAAGTACAAGGAACAAATAGAAATATTTCAGTATCACTTCCCTGCCCCCTGACATCCAATAAAGGTCTATAAAGACTAGGGAAACCACAGAGGCAATAGCAAGCCTCTGTACTGAGATTTCTCAAATATTTATGCTCCTTTCAAAGGCTGCCTACAGATAGAAAAGCAGGTAGGCTTGTTTTTGGTGGGAAAGGTCTAAAAGGAGTGAAGAATCATGGAAATTTCCAAAGTATAAATCCAGAAGATACATCTCCTTCTGTTTCAGAAGAAATGATGGGCAAAAGGCTTTTGAAAATTACCCTGGAACTAGTTTTTCAATCTATGGGATTGATGAGTCTTAGAGCTTGAAATGAACCATGTCATTAATGATCAAGTCCAATACTTCATCTAACAAGTGAAAAAATGGGACACTGAGAGAAGACAAGTCACTTGTAGAAGGTCACTGAGCCCAGTTTTAGCAGAGTCAAGACAGAAGTTTAGGTCTCCCTGACTCCCAGGGCCATGATTTTCCATGTATAAAGAGGTAGCTTTTGAAGAAATAAGAACAAAGTGACTTACAAAGACATAGTGCCTTGGACTTATGGAATAGGACAGACTTTCCCACTAAGCAATTAGGCATCTATCTAATTATCTGAAAGGCAATTGGTACATGTCAAACTTTCCCAGGATGGTGTGGAGAAAATAGCAGTGGCCTAACCCAGTGCAATCTCCATTTCAGGTAGAGAGTGGGCAGCAAGGAGGTTTACCCAGGTTACTTTAAGAATGTTTTCTTACCCAGATACAGTACATAAACCTTCTCATTCAGAAAATCCACATGTTTCTCAGCCTGACTCCTCCACTTGCCAATCCAAAATAGAGTGTATTATGCATTAAAGCCACAGGATTCTTTATGAGTAACATATGGAGCCATAATATCTTGTAACCCAGTGGAATTGTCCCTAGAGTTAATATAACTTTGCTAACATATGTTTCTGCTATTCCCATCCTGAGATACGTGCATTAAAATATATTATGCACAATATATGCTTAATTGAAAGATACAGGGGGTATATTAAAAAATAAATCTGTTTATATGACCTATGTTGAAATACATTTGAAATACCATACAGTTGCTTCCACACTAATGTATGTGGACTATCTCTGTCTTTTCCTCTGATCACTCTGTCCTTTTCTTTTCAATCTCGTATGTCTCCTTGTATGTTTTCTTGGTACCAAGCTTACCACAAAATAGTAAGGTTAGAGGTAGTGGGATGTTTTGCCAGAAACTAAGGCAGTCAGTAAGGAGGTATGGTAGGAAGTGAGGAGCAACAGGAAAAAGAAAAGTATCAGTCATCCTATCCCTTCGAATCCTGGCAGTACTAAATTTTAGAAACATAATCCAGGGAGGAGATCAAGAATATCCACTTTCCTCTCCCTTTGTTCCGTGGTCATATCCACGTGTCAAGGGATGGTCTAATTTTATACTTCCTTTTAAAGCAAGGAAGTCATTGAGAGGGAAAACATTAATCTCCAGTTTCCTTTGACAATTCATTCACTGTCATGCTCTGTACACGGTTATGAAGACTGGCTCTCACTTGACCCTACATATTTCTGGAATTTATGTCATCCTCTCCAGTTCATTTCGTCCCTAGTCCAGGCTATCATGGTCTTAAATCTGGATTATTGCAGGGGCCTCTTACTTGGTCTTTCTACCAACAGTCTTCCTAACCCAATCCATGCTTACTATAAACTCACCAGAGTTGCGAGCTAATTAAAATCTAATCTGATATTAAAATCTGATTTAAAATCCTTCCACGGCTCTCCATTGCCCATAAAACAAAGCACAAACTCCTTAAAGGAGTTTAAGGTATAGAAGGCCTTTCATGATAAGACCCCAGCCCAACCTTAAAGCCTCCTCTTCCACCGCTCTGCCTCTTGCATTCCGTAGTTCAGCCATACCATACCATACTATCCATTCCTAACATTCCCACCCCTTCATACGTGGTGACCCCCCTGTGGGGCATGCCTTCCCTCCTATCTAATAACAAATTCTATTCATTCTTCAAAACCCAACCTCAACACCATTTTCTCTGTGAGGTCTTCCCAGAGCCACTGAACATTATTACCACAATTGCTTCTTCTATAATCCCATAGATCAATATGCATACCGCCACTATAGCCCTTCCCACACTGCAACAGAATCATTTACTTATGCCTGCCCATCCCCAGATGTGAGCCTCTTGAGGACCCCAGGACAAGTGGTTTCATTCTATAACTCATTCAATAAATATGGGGTTTAGAGTCCTGACTCTGACACTTACAATTTGAGAGAACACGTGCTAGATCTTAACATCTTTGGCCCTCAGCTTCCTCATACACAAAAGGGTGAGATAATTTAATATAATTCATAATGTTGTGATGAAGAATAAATACAAAGATACAAGTAAAGCCCCTAACATAATACTTGTACATAGTTATGCTAAGCGATGGCTCTTGTTATTATATGTATGTCAAGCACTTATTAAGTGCAAGGTCAATTAAGGCCTACTCTCAAGGTCTTTAGAGTATGAATATAAGCCAAGAGACAGATAAAACACTTTGTGCGATGTCAGAAGGACACAGAGGATGCCAGGGGAACATGAAAGAGGCCATCTACTGTTAAGGCTGAAAGTCATTCTAGGAGGAAGGACTGACATGGGTTGAATCTGGGACGAGTGACAACAAGGATAGGCTGCTGATGTCCTCCAGGTGAGACATGATCTGGCCTGCAGTAAGGTAGTTACAGTAGAAAGGATCATTTAGGAAGTAGAATCAAGTCATGTGACTCAATGAATGATGAGAATTGGGGGTCCCCGCCAGGGAGGAGTCTGAATGTGCACAGATCCAGGAGAAGTTTAGGTATGCAGATTCTTTTTCAGGAGCCATCAATATGCTCTTTTTAACCGAAGCAATGTGAGAGCATGTGATTCCGCAGGGAAAGTGGGTGAAACGAGCCAAACAGAGGGCTGCAAGAATCACCAGCCTTTAAGGCTAAAGGAGGAAAATTTGCTCGGGAGGGAGACTGAGAGGGGAAAGCCAGGGAGAGTAAAGAACCCAGCATAGAAGCAGCCAAGGAAGCAGAGAAAAGAATGTTCTTGACATTCTTAGTGCCTGATACCTGGTACATATTCAGATATTTGTGGAATAAATGAATGAATCACTTAATTTAAGTGACCCACTTAAAACAGAAGACAGGAAAGTCCTTTCATAGGAATAGGAACACATCTATTATTTCGCCCTCATGGTCTCCAGGGTACTTAAGATCATGGACAGAGGGACCTTGGCATTCAGTAGAAGAGTAGGGAAACCAAAGGCTAGCTGAAATTCATCCCATAAGTGAAAGAACAGCAGGAAGAAAGCCCAAATGTCCTCAAAACCATCCAGAAAAGGTCAGAGAAACCAAGTAATCCAACAGCTTCACTACTAGTGGAACAGCTGGTTCGATGAGCCTTCAGACACGCTGCAACATGAGAGCCACAGAGGAAACACTGAGGAGAATGGGACAAGTCAAAAGGCACCACGAGCGAACAGAAAATGAAATTCAGTGGGGGAACCTCGATGGATCCTAAAAAAGACATTCTTGGGACAACTGAGGAAATTTGAATATGTACCGGATATCTGGTGCTATAGTGAGATTGTTAATTTAGTAGGTATGATAATGGTATCATGCTTATGTAAAAGACTGTCTTCTCAGGCACCTGGGTGGCTCAGTTGGTTAAGTGTCCTGCTCTCGATTTCAGTTCAGGTCTTGATCTCAGGGTCGTGAGGTTGAGCCCCACGTTGAGCTCCATGCTGGGCATGGAGCCAACTTAAAAAAAAAAAAAAAAAAAAAGACTGCCTTTATTCTTAGGAAATGCATGCTAAAATATTTAGGAGTGAAGTGTCAGATGCAACTTCCAAATGGTTTGACCAAAAAACAAGTCTCTCTAGGACAGAGTTGAAGTAAATACAGTAAAATAGTAATAGTAGACTCTAAGTAGAGCGTATGTGGTTGTCCATTACTCTATTCTTTCAAATTTTATATGTCTGATATTTTTCATGATAAAAGTTTGGGAAAAGAATGAGAAAAGTAGTCTCCAGAAGCTTGGAGAGTCATCTCCCAAAACCCTTTCTCCAATATCCAGGAAGCCGGAAACACACTGACTCCTGAGGAACTAGGTAAAAGGCAGGAGGCGGAGTCCCAGAAAAGCACAAAAAAAAAAAAAAAATGGGGATACCACATGTACTATTTTTTAAAACATTAAGGAAACAACTATGAGAAGAGTATCCTTAACCTACTTATACTTCAACACAGATTGGGAAATAACTACGAAAATTCTTTGAGAATTATTGAGCCAATGTAACTAATTCCTGATTTAGAGTATAACTAGCTGGCATTGACTGAGCACTTACTATATAACAGGCAACGTGCTGAACACATTAGCCCATTGAATTCATGCAAAAGCTGTAAGAGGTAGGTACTATTATTTCCCCTTTTATAGATTAAAGCAACTGAAGCTGTGTCCTCCAGTCAAAAGTCTCAGCTCCTGTTGAGCAGCCCCCTCTGCGTAAACTTCTCTAACTCTAGTCCTCAAAACCATTTCTCCCTTCACCCTTCCACCCATTGTGGAAACTGAGCCCCGCAGTTACTAGCCTGTGGTGCTACACTAACTCTTGGGGTTTCCCTCCCCCACCCATACCTTTGGAAACTTTTCTTTGTTCCACTTTCTCCTCAGATTATTCTAATTGGAGTGTGCCATCTATTTCCCGCTGGAATCTCAGCTGATAGTGGGAGGGGGAGAACTAGAAAAAATGTGAATCCTACCCAATAGTAAGGTGAATTAGAAAGCAACCCCAGCTGGTGGAGAAGTAGCCCCTAAAAAAAGAAAGGCAAACTGGCAAAAATCCTGAGCATGGTAAAACCACTTGGGAGAGTAATTTGGAAATAGCCCATGATAAAGTTGAAGATGAACACACCCTATGGTCCAGAAATTCCACCCCAGAATCTCTCATATAATACATGCACTGGGAAACATTTGTAAGAATTTTCACAGCAGGTGAATTGTGCAAGACTGTTGAATCACAGATCTGTACCTCTGAAACAAATAATACATTATACGTTAAAAAAAAAAAAAGAAGAAGAAGAAGAAGAAGATAGCAGGAGGGGAAGAATGAAGCGGGGGAGATCGGAGGGGGAGACGAACCATGAGAGACGATGGACTCTGAGAAACAAACTGAAGGTTCTAGAGGGGAGGGGGGTGGGAGGATGGGTTAGTCTGGTGACGGGTATTAAGGAGGGCACATTCTGCATGGAGCACTGAGTGTTATACGCAAACAATGAATCATGGAACACTACATCAAAAACTAATGATGTAATGCATGGTGATTAACATAACATAATAAAAAAAAGGAATTTTCACAGCAGAATTTTTGTATTAGCAAAATTCTGGAAATAACCTAAATGTCAATCATTCACAGCCACATAATGAAGTAATATACCAGACTGAAAAACAAGTGAAGTAGAGCTACATGTATCCACATGAATGACTCCCACAGACTTCATCTTAAGCTGAGAAAGTAAACTGCAGAAGAACACAGGTGAGGTGCAGGTATATGCAGGTGCTACCTTGCATATACAGTCGAAAAGCATGCAAAGCAAACTATGCATTGTTTAGGGATGCAGGTATACATAGTGAAAGGATGACAGAAGGGCTGGGGATAATAAACACCAAACTCAAGATAATCGTTAACTCTGGCAGAGAAGGGAGTGCATGAAAGGCAGGCATCCTCTGGGAGCTTCAACTCTATTGGTGTTTTAGCTCTTACGCTAGGTGATTAGCACCGAGGCTTTATTTCCTTATTCTTTGTTCCTTCTGTCTGTTTTAAATACTTAATAACTATTTTAAGGAAGTGAAAGGAGAAGAAGAAAAACTTCTGGAGATTTCCAGGGAAAATGAAGAACAACGCGGATTGCTGGACTCCACTGACAGTTTTACTCCTCGTTATTCCTTTCTGCCATTTTGACGCTCAAAAGAATTCAAACCGTTTGAAGTTTCGGGGGCTTCTCTGGACTCTAGGTTCATTTGATGGCAGGGTGCTTCCAAGAGCGAAACACCGGCCCTAAAAACCGCAGAAGAAGCTCCACTGGGAAACATACCAAATAAGCAATCAAGTGAACAGCCTTCCTATTAAGAGATTATGGGGATCAGGGCAAGTTTGGGTTAAGCGGTCCTACAGAAACCATAAACCTTGCCTCAAGAACATGCTCCCAGGTCATTTCGAGAAATCTTTCAGGGCAAAAGAAACAGTTGATTGTCTCTCTGCCTTAAGAGAGGCTATCAAGGCCTCCTAGAGTATAGCAGAGTAGCAAAGAGCCCAGTTCTAGAAGGAAACAAACCCACGCTTGCATCCTGGCTCCCACTCACTAGGCTGGCTTTGCACAAGTTACTTCACATTTTGAAAGCCAGGTTTCGGCATCTGTAAGGCTGGATTGGTTAACCCTCAGAGGATGGTTATGAAGGCCAAATGTGTTTGTAGATTAGAACAGTGCCTGCACAGAGAAGGGTCCTCAGAGTTCCAGGGAAGAGGGGCTCTGCCATCTGTCTTGGGACCAGATTCCCTCGGCACTGCAGACCCAGTCCAAAAAGGGCTCTTAAAGAGATCACGTCATCCTCCTGAATACATTTCCCTAGGCTTCTCAGAGGCTCTTTCCTCCAAATCCTCAACACGAACACCAGGAAATGAGTACCTGCTGGATCACCCACGGTGGGGGTGAGGGGTCCTCTCTGCTGACACTAGAATCCCAGTCCCACAAAGTCATCTGGACAGTTGGTCAGAAGTCCCAGACACAGAGGCCTAAACGGTTGTGGGTACAGTCTAAGATTGTGGTCCAGATGGGGCAGGGGATGGGGGTAGGTAGAAGGGGACTATTTGTAACAACTTAGGGATGCAACTGAAATCTCAACCTCCAACCATTCACCGTGACCATATTTTCACCATTTTCCCGAATCCAATTCTTCATGAGGAGATTCCCTCTGTCTTCCTCTCTATCTTGCCCTTTCTGCCAAAATAGCTCTCCTTTGGGAACAAATAGTTCTGTTTCTTCTTTGGAATGCCTCTGGAAGCCAGGAACTCTTATCTCCCTCAACAACATTCTGGCCAGTGCTCGGAATGTGATTTACATTGCTGACCACCACGAGCACAGGAGAACAAAACAAAGGAAAGGCTTCCCAGTAAAGCATGAAGGGGGCGGGGCAGAGGGTGCTGGGGTGGGGGAGAAAGAGTGAGAGCAGGGTTTCTGGGGTAGCAAGGGGTCTGCCCCACTGCCCTCTCCTTCTGTACACAACGGGGAGCAGCAAACATGCCACTGCCGTCCTCTCGTGGGCTGGGGGTGATGCAGTGGCGTCTGGAGAGGCTGAAGAGAGACTTGCTGCTCTTCTGGGATTTGTTGCTAGGACTGCAGGCTTCGGGGCTGACTCACTCAACAGCGCTGGGTGCAAGCCAAGGAGTCACGGAAAGACTCTCAGGGTCACACACGCTGCCCTTGGCGTGCCAGCTCAGCCTGCTGGGGACCAGCCAGGGCTCGTTGGGCAAGGGGAGTGAGGCCCAGGGAGTCAAGACCTTTTTGCAACTATCGAGGTTATTTCTCCACTGGGGCAAGAAAGCATTCCTCTCCTGAGAATGGATTACAAAGCAAATTGTTCCTGCCTCTCTTCAAAGGCCAAGAAGGTTAGGAAACCACTCCTTCCTTCTCCAGAAAGCCTGAAAATTCAGGCAGATTGGTCTGCTCCAGATGGCCCCAGTGTGACATGCTACCCCCTTACCTTACCTTACTTGGCTCTCCAGGACCGCCCAACTGGCTGCAGGGTGGGACTCAGACTACTCTCCTTCTTCTTTTATTTGCTGAGCTCCTGCAACATTATGAACACACATTTGTCTCTGCGCCTGGTTCCCGACACTGAACTCCTAGAGCCCTTTAAATTTCCCAAGTAATAAAGGAACGAGCAGCATCTTTTGTTCTGTTTGGTCTTTGACCCTGGCTCCTGACACAGGGCTCCTAAATCCCTTGGTTTCCTGGGTGACAGGAGTGGTTTTTGTTCTAATAAGGTGACTCTGTGTGGGCTTCTGGATAGTTTCAGGATGGGGACTTGTCACCAGAAAGACAAAGCCGTGACTAGAAGCTGAGAACTTTCAGCCCAACCTCCATCCTCCAGAGAGAGGAAAAGGGCTGGAAATTGCATTAATAATTGATCGTGCCTATATGAGAAAACCTCCCCCAAAATCCTCAAGCCACAGGGTTTGGAGAGCTTTGGCACTGATGAACACACCAGGAGGGTGACACATCCCAACTCCACAGGGACTGAAACTCCTTCACTCTGGGACCCTTCCCAACCTTGCCCTGTGCACCTCTTCATCTGGCTGTTCATTTATATCTTTTATCATATCCTGAATAATAAACCGGTAAACATAAGTAAATGTTTCCCCGAGTTTTGTGAGCCAACCCAGCAAATGATCAAACCTCCCCAGGGACTGTGGGAACACTCAACTTTGTAGCTAAGTCAGTCAGAAGTGTGGGGACCCTGGGGACCCACTGCTTGTGACTAGTGTCCGAAGTGAAGGCAGTGTCTTGGGACTGAGCCCTTAAACCTGATTCTAATTCCAGCTAGTTACTGTCAGAAATGACTTAAATTCTAGGACACTCAATTGGTGTCTGGAGAGTTGGAAAATTGGTTGGCGTGGGAAACACGCAGACACACACACACACACACACACACACACACACACACATTTGGTGTCAGAAACATTGTAAGTAAAGAAACCATTTTCCTTTACCCAGAGACCAACCCGTGGGAATTTTCCTTAGAAAGGTTTTACTGGCAGTCGCTACAATGCAAAACAGAAGGGGTAACAAAAATAAAATAACAAGCCCAAATATGCCAATGTCTTGAGACATTTTACAAAGACCTTGAAGTTGATGACTTCTAGCTTAGACATCAACCCTCCTGGTCCCTTCCAGGCCTCCAACTAGGTCGTCGTGTCAAGTGGACTCTTCTGGCTAACTCCTCCTTCCACCAGAACCTTCTATCTATCAAATGCTGAAGCTTTGTCCACACTCCCACTCCGGCCCCCTCGCCCTGGGCCCCTAGGTGTACAATCAGCCCCTAAAGAAGTCATTTACCCCTGCCTGCAGGGAAGGCATGAGAGGGAGCCCGTTCAGCCCCAAACTGACACCAAACAATCATCCGCCAAAGTGTAAACCATCACTGTGCCTAGAAACCCAGACTGTTAAAGCTGGAACACCCTGAAGGAACGTTAAGTCTACCTTTCTCACTTTGCAGATAGAAAATGGGGTCCTGAGATAGGATCTCTGGTCTAAGACCAACGCGAGTTTCTGGACTCCTAGTTGGATGTCCCTGAAAATGTGTCACACCACTCCCCTGCCTGTGTATTTGCTACCATTGTCAGACCGAAACAGAGCTGAGAAGAGGGGAACATTCGTCAAACAGAATGAAACTTTCCCTCAGGAAACTTGGGATTTCCCCCTAAGGCAGGTGCCTGGGAGACCCCACTTAAGGGACCCTCCAGCTTCTCCTTGTGCCTTGCCCCCCTCACCACGGTCCAGCCCCAGAGGCCTTCTCTCAGACCCTCCTGCACACCCGCTCCTTCTGGTCACCAAGCCCCAGCATGCTGTCCCTCTGCTGGGAGGCCCCCCCACCCCCTCAACAGGGCTGTGTCCCATCCTCTTCCAGGCGCTCATGGCCCCTCCCCCCCCACACGCCCCCAGATCCGTCACTCTTCCGGATCTTTGCTCCCTGGCTGTTTGCTGACTCGGGGTTGCGTGGCACAGAGCCTGTGCCTGGCCTTGTCACCGCAGCACTGGAGACCCCAGCACATGGCTGCCATGTCGGGCCTGTTCAGCAGACCTGGGGGAGGGAGGTGGGAATGAGATGACGTCACAGAAGCAGGACACGGATGTTAAATACTTACAACTTTATTAGGAGCAGGCTGTTGTCCCTGCAGCAACCAGCTCCCATGTATACACGGTATACACAGCCCAGCCAGTACCCAGTCCTCCCGTCCTTCTGCAGCACGTGGGATGCAAAAGAACCAAACACAAAGGGGGGCTCTGTAAGTGACAGTGTCAAGTGCCTTAGGGAGCCAACTCCCAGGCTGGGAACAACCAAGCCCTTCAGCTCGCCCCAGCCCCCTACTCCAGCACGGCGAGGCTCACAAGGCTGGACTCCTCCAATCAGTGCACACAAAGGGCAGAGGAGACAGGGGGCTCCTGAGCCCAGATCCTTACTGGTCCACACCCCATGGAAGAAGCTTCTGGAGCCCCCAGAATCTTCCTCGTCTTCTACGGACATGAGATACCACCTTAACTTTTTATTCCATCACCAGAAACCTGTACCTCGAGGCTCGTCTCTGCTCAGGCTTGGAGAACATGGTTGGATTAGCAAAACGGTCAAAGATAAGACAAACCTCCCAAGTTGTCTTGGTCATACTTCTTTTAAAAAGGAAAAAAGGAAAAAGAAAAACATCATGACAGAAAAGAGCATTTGAGGCCCAGCTTGTGTCAGGAACAAGATAGGTTGTCCCACCTGGAAATGATTTATAAAGCTGCTCTGCTAGGGGACCAGTCACCCCCACGGATGGCAGCTTGCTTCCCACCCTCCCCATTCCCCTGCCCGTTCCGCACAGCCCCCGCGCCACCCTCTCCTCGTGGAGGATGGATGCACCAAGCACGGGGTGCAGTGCTATCGTCGGCTAGGCTAGTAGGGGTCCACATCTGCCCTGGCGCCCTGGGTCCCTTTGGATGTTGCCGCCCCACAGTGTTCACCCATTCAAGGAGGAAGATTCCTCCTCACTTCATTCTCCTGCCCTGCCTCAGAGATCCGCACGCCCTCTGCCCTGCTGTGGGAGCTCTGGTCAAGGGCTCAGCCCAGGGTTAGGCTGGGATTGGAGCACCATCCCAGAGGCTTGCCTGGGTGGCTGGTTTGTGGATTCTGACTATTAGGGGAAGCCAAATAAAAGGACCTAACCCCCTTTCTCAGGGATGACACTTGCTCTGAGGTCACCTCACTAAAGTCCAGGACATGTTCCCTAACTCAGAAGCAGGATCTCCCATGTTCATGCTGGAGCAGCTGCACCCTCAAGAAATACCCTGCTTGACCAAAGGCTCTCTAACCCCAAAACATCTGCCCACTTGGAGCTATAGGAAACACCCTGGTTTCTACATCCCCAACACGTCTCTAGGATAGACACGCGTTCCGACTGGTGGCTGCCAAGTGCCTCTGGGTCAGGTCATTGATTCTTGTGTCTCCTGAAACCTGTCCCCAAGGCACCTGAAGAGAGAGGTCCTGCCTTCATACTTGGAGCCCCAGTGGGTGGCCAGGCTATAGGGAGCAGGCAGCCATGTGCCACACACTCATCTTTGTGTCTGGGCAGCTCAGTCTGCAGAGGACAACAGCCAGGTCTGCTGGAAGCACCAGGGTCACCACTGCCCCAGGGGAGGGACAGGTGTGGGTACCCAGAGAGCATAGCCTGAGGTAGCAAACAGTGAACCCCGTTATCCAACTGCAACGCCATGTGATGTGCCCAAAGCCAGACCACATGCAGCTGTCCAGATGAAGACCCACCTACAGGCATGTGGATGTTCAGCACCTAGCCCTCCTGGGCATCTCCCACACCCCTCTTAGTGGGGACAGGACCGTGGCCACTCTGAAGCTTCTCTGGGGCAACACAGAGCCTAGGGCAACAGTCCTGGTCACCCCTGCCTCTCTGGAGGAAGAAGCCATTGGAACTGGGGCCTCGTCCCCAACCCAGGGTGATAACTCCCGCAAAGCTCAAGCCCAGCCCCGGTGACACGGAACCCTCTAGGCCACTCCTCGAACTCCCTGCTTCACCACAGAATCCATCATCCCTTCTATCTTTTTTTAATGGTCCAATCCCTCCTGAAGAAGGCAATAAACGCCCTATCGACTTCCTATACTTATTTGCAAAGCCTCAGAGGGCACATACTTGGGAAGCCCACCCCGCAGCCTGACGTCCTGGACAAACAGGAAGAAGAAGGGGCTCTTGAGGGAGGGCCAGGAGTAGAAGGAAGATGAGAAAGCTCCCGACTCCCCCTACACATAAACTTCTTTCCAAATGGGGTAGACCAGGCTCCAGTTATACCTAATCCCACTCTCCCACCAGGCTTCTGCCCACACCAGCCTTTTTTCTATTATTCAGTCCTTGTCAGTCAGAAAGAAAAGGGGGGCTGACAGCACCATAAAAACCTGCCTTGTTCAGAAACGGCTTAGAGCCCCCGGGGCCACCTGAGGGTGCCAAGCTGCTGGGCCATGGCTCTTCCAGCAGCCTGTGGCCTCCCTTACGGGGGCCAAGGTCCCTGAAGTTCTGCCTGGGAGGTGCCCATCCTCCAGGTCCCTCGGAAACTGGGCCCCAGCGCCTCTGCCCAGTGCCCGCACCTCTCAGCCTCTCCCAGAGCCTGGGCCCTGGAGGAGCCGGGAGTGAGGTAGACTCGTGCGTTAGTCACTTGGCTGCCCCCGCCCAGGCCAGGGAGGAGGAGGGCACCTCTCACCCCGTCCCGTGGTCCTCGTCCCTCGAAGTGGGTGACGTCATGGCCTGGACCCCTGGCCACTGCCCTCTACCCACGGCCCTCCAGCTGGCCAGAACCCTGGCAGCACCAATGGGGCAGAGAGTGAGGAGGAGAAAAAGACGGTCCTATTCAGCACGGCCTCAAGATGCAGAAGTCCAGCTCCTGGGGCTTCCGGCGCAGGTTACATTGGTCCCGAGCTAGCAGCCGCCCTCCGGGGCCCAAACACTTGAGTGGACGCCTCTTAAACCCCCGGCCGCAGCTCTTGGAGCAAGGCGACCAGGTGCCGAGCTCCCAGGTCGGGCAGGGCTCCCCACAGGCTCTTGTCTCCACTGGCCGATGGGCTGCACTGCAGGCGGATGCCGCACGTGGCCCGGGGGGCCCGCGACAGTCGACCGCCCGCTTCTGCAGGCCACTGCCACAGCTCACAGAGCAAGGTCCCCAGCTGCCTGCCACCCAGCGCGCAGGGAGCCTGTCGTCCTGCTGTTCCACTTGATTGGAGAGGCTGAGGACGCTGTTGTGGTGCACAGAGGAGCCCCGGGGGTCCTTGGGGTGGGAGGCCTTGTCTTCCCAAGGCTCTTTGGGCAGATAGAAGGAGTAGCGGACCCGGGGTGGCGTCATCTTGCCCACGGAGAGGACCTCCACGGTCAGTGGCTCCAGGATGGGCCGGGAAGCCTGCAGGCTCTCCACCGCCGTCCCCGTGCCGCTGTAGCGCAGGAGGCTGCCCTTCACCACCAGGTCCCGCTCCACGGCCGACACCACGAAGTGCCCGTTGAGCAGGTACTTGCCTTGGCTGTTCTTCAGGGCCAGGTAGTTGTCATCTCCAATCAGCCCCTTGTAGCCACGCTGGCGGATGTCAATGCTCGAGGCGCCCACGGGGATGGCCACCACAAAATTGTAGCCGTGCCTGGGGTGGGAAAGGGGATTGTGCCTTAGACAGATGCCTGGACATAAGGTCCTTGTTCCCCACCGAAGTCACAGCTGATTCCCCTTTCACAAACCCAGTGGCAGGTCACCAAGATGGCAGGGAGGGTACAGAGACTATCCAGATGGCTTCAACCACCCCAAGGGAGGTCAGGGGGACACACAAACTGAAAGGCGGTATGAGAGTGTCACCACATCATCTAGAGCTACATACCCTGGCTGTATCGCCCTGCGATCTTTTTTCTTCAGTATATTTATATTGTGGTGAATTCTTTTTAAAAAAGAAAAAAACATTTATTTATTTATTTGAGAGAGAGAGAGAGAGAGCAAGGGCGGGGGCAGGGGCAGAGGGAGAGAGAGAGAATCTCAAGCAGACTCCCCACTGAGTTCAGAGTCCCAACGCGGGGCTCGATCTCATGACCCTGAGATCATGAGATCACGATCTGAGCCGAAACCAAGAGTCAAATGCTCAACCGACTGTGCCACCCAGTGCCTCTATACCGTGGTGAATTCTAAGGCAAAGTAAAGCCAAGGTTTTGGAGCCAGATCCATCCCTACCACTGACTCAGCGAGTGGCCTTGGATAAGTCACTTAGCTTCTCGGTTGTCTCACCTGGAAAATGGAGATCATACTCACACATACCTCCTTAAAGCACATAAAGCCTATGGCATAGGACCTGCCACCCAGTAAGCACTTAACATATATTAACGGTGAGAAGGATGAGGAGGAGGGGCAAAAACAATAAGTCTACCATCCCTGAGTCCAAAGCTGGGGCCAGACACCCCATTAAGATACACTGGCCCTGAAGTCGGGCACCCAGATCAAGCCTTGGACACCAACTCCCTGGTGGCTCAAGCAAATCAGTCTCTCTGGGTTCCAGTGTCCTCGCCTATACAACGAGGGGGTCAAAGTAGATGATTTCTAAGTCTCCTTCCAGCTCCACTAGTCTGTGAAAGGAGCACCTGCCATTTAGCCAGTGAAGCAAGTCTGGGAGTGTTTACCTTTAATTCTCCACTTGGCCTCCCTCTCAGATCCCTGCGAACGCCATCCACCTGCAGTGCCCCCAGTCCCAGTTCCCAGAAAAGTTGCCCAGCTAGGGGCCCAGCAGAGAGCGCTGCGTCCAGAGGGGGCAGCCAAGACTCCTGGACGGCCATCTAGGCCTTGGACTCCCAAGTTTTCAGAGCCCACCATATCCCTGCTCAACTGAGACTTCGGGGGCTCTGCTTCCCCCAGCTTCTTCCAGAGCATGGGTCAGGACTTTCCAAGGAGCACATTCCCCCTGAAAATAAAAGGGAATATGCTGGACTTCAGAAAGCCAGGAGCCCCAGGCTCTGGAGGTGGGAATCAGAGAGGCCTAGTGACACTTCTTCAGCTGACCCTGCACACATCTCCCAGGAAGGGGGAATCCCTGGGTCCTAGCCTCCTGCTCTGCTGTTTATTGCCATTCTCACCTCAATCTCATCCCTGAGGACAGAGCCTCAGCCTCAGTGAGACGGGGAGGCTGTCACATCTGTTTCCAGGCATGTTTTGTTTTGTGATTATCATCATGAACATTTAGTGAGCATTTATTATGCACCAAGTACAACGCTAAGCTTTTTTTACTTGGATTAACACCCTTATTCTTCACAACAGCACGACAGGAAATATATTCATGTCATACCCACGTATAAGTGAGCAAATCCAGAATTCCAAAGATTGTGTCACATGCTCAAGGTCATCCAGAAAATGGGGAACTGAGATTTAAACATGGGTGAGTCTTACTCTAGAACTCTAGATAGACCCTAATGACTCTCTGCCATCTCCCTCACTAGCCTCTCCTCTTCAGGGGTGGACTCTGCAAGCATTCATCTCTACTGGATAGATGGATGGATGGATGGACGGATGGATGGATGGATGGAGAAATGAATGAATATCACACTCGCAGAAGAGTCCAAGTGGCCTCTACAGTAAGGGCACTGCCCGTTTATCCCAGTCTGACCCAAGCTTTCACCGCCTGGGGTCAGCTCCACTCAGCCCTCCTCCCCCTGCTCCAGGACCCAGAACTCACATGGGCTTGGTGAAGAGGCCTGTCACCTTCTTACAGCTCTTATTGTCGCCCCCACACACCCCACACTTGTCGAATTTCTTCTTGGAGCCCAGGTTCCCATCACAGCCAGCCTTGATGCACTTGCCTTGGACACAGACCGAGGTGGAGTCAGGAGTGCATGGTGTGCCATCCACCACCTGCAGTGCCCCCCACAGGGGAGAAAAGGAGAGAGGGGCAGCTCAGCCGGATGCATCCCCAAAGACTTTCTCTCTGCTTTGGTCTCCTGCCCCACGCTCACTCACCTTGGGTGCCAACACATAGAAGTAGCCGGTGCCATTGGCTCGGCAGATGAGCTTGCACTTGTCCCGGGGAGAAACGCCGGAGTACTTGGGCACCCATGCCACGGCGAGGGTGAGCCGGTTGGTGCTATGGTTAAAGCCATTGAAAGCCTCACACTGCTCCTCCCGGAAGCTCTTGCCTGAAGCTGAGGAGGGAGGAAGCACAGGCAGGAAGCTAAAGGGAAGGGCGGTGCGGGTAGACCCCTCCCCAGGATGCTCAGCCACCTGTGGCTCTCAGCAGCTCTTACCCTCAGCCAAGTTATCCTCATCACTGACGCCACCCCATCTCAAAGAACTAAAGTAGGCTAGGACCAAAGGATGCAGGTCACAGAGGATCATGCATCCCCCAGGCACTGTGCCACCTTCCACAGTAATCTGGCCTTTGATTTCCTCTATAACAGGTATCCCGGACAGTTTTGGGCTATCAAACCCTTCGGCAGTCTTTTGAAACTATTTTCAGAATGTTATTAAGTTGGATAAAATAAATTACATAGGTTACAAACAATACCAATTATATGATACACAACTATCAATATATATTGAAACATATTTGTGATATTTGCACTTCCTTGTTAACCCGTTACATAACAAGATTCAGTAATGAGTCTAATAACCACTGTCATTTTCAAGTAGTGATGACAATAAATGGCATTCTGAGAAACCCCAACAACTGAACAGTCATATGAAAATATCCACAATTTCTATTGGGGACAGAGTCACGCGTACTGCTAGTAGTATTATAGTTTGTTGCCTGATTAAAAGAAATAATAAATTTTAGATAGAGTAGTAAAAAAAAATATTTAAATTTCTAATTGAAGGAAATAAAAAAAGGCGAGTAAAAATAGAGATGTAATTTCCTTCCCACCCAATTTCATGGACCCTGGATAAAGAATTCCTGCTTATGAAGATGGGCTTGTAAGCTCTTAACTAAAGGGCCATCTGGTGTGTCATACCCTTGGGCCACTTAGCATCCCAGCCTAAGCATCAAGAAGAAAACACTCCTGCCCAAGGGGAGTGGGCAAAGAAGTGATGCCAAGAGGAATCTGCTCCTCGGCACTTCCAGACTTCGCCCTAGGGGAGAGAAATCTTGACTGCGTAATTTGCAGCCAAAAAGTAGGGGGGGGGGCAGGGGGAGGGGCCCTCCCCTCCTCACCTGAGCTGGGGCAGGGCTCCAGGTTGCAGGATCGGTATTTCACTCTCACTCCCTCGCAGTACTTGCCCCCGTTGGCAGGGGTGGGGTTGCGGCACTGCCTCCGGGACAGCTGCACACCCCCACCGCAGGTGCGCGAGCAGGCGCCATAGGGCTCCCATTTGGCCCAGGAGCCGTCCACCTATGAGAAAGAGTCCGTCTTACTCCTGCAGGGGTTGGGATGCACATCCACACCCTGACCCTGCAGAAGAGTTACACGGGTACAGCCTCCATGATTCCATCCCACCGGAAGGAAATCCACTGTGTATCCCAAGGGAAAAATGACAAGCAAATGGTCAGCGTACACGGCGCCCACACAACACTTCAACCTGGTAATTAGCAAATGTCAACTACACCCAGTTATAAATGCGGTTGCTCAGAAGAGAGACCTCTTTGGGCTCTGGGGTCAGGTGGCCAAATTCTATCATCACGTCTGCCCTCACCATATGGGTGGTCTTGAGCAAGTAGTAAAACCTCTTTAAACTTCAAGCGCTTCATCTGCAAAAATGGGGCCAATAATACTCAGGTGTGAGATCAGACAGAAGTTTAAATGATGCAACGTGTATGAAAATTCCTAGCACTGTGCTTGCCACCGAACAAGAGTTCAAAGTTTCTCCTTACCTATTGTTAGTGTATTTACAAGAGTCTCTAAATCTACGGCAGAGGCAGTCCCCAGCCTTGCCAGGAAACCTTGTTGCCATAGACATCTGAATATTTTTATTTGTAAATGTTCCATAATTCCGACTTCTCTCCAACCCAGACTGAACCAGATCTTAGGCTCAATCAGCGGCTGAATTTGAGAAATTTTCACCATAAGAGGTTCTAATGTTTGTGCTCAGAGGAGACGAGGATAGGAAACTACAAAGCAATCCCAAAACTCTATTTGGCTTTGAGGTGAATTAGGCAGTGTTGTTTCATTTTTTAAGAGGGTGGAGAAGGGATAGAAAATGTATCCTCCTCATTATGTTTTTCTCAGGATGCCAGTAAAGCAAATTTTCATCCCCTGAACGCACATCAGTCAGGCAACGGAGGAAGCAGCCCAGTTGTACAAGCCTGGGATTAAAATGCTGTCATCCATCATCCAAAGTGACTAACCCGCATGGAGCTAATCAGGAACTGGCTGCATGTCATTTACATACTTTAACTTATGCCCACATGCAGCATAGTTATTCTGTCTGCCCTTCTGTCCTATAGTTCTTGCTTCACTGTGTCACCATGTCTCTCCTCCTATGAAAGAAACACTTGCCAATAGCCCCGCTTCTTCCTCCAATAATGCCCCACCTCATTCCAGCCTTCCATTTCCTAAGAGGGTCTACATTTGCTCCTTGTACCTCCTCCCTCCTCAGTACCTCCTCCCTCCTTGCAATATGGGCTTGGTCCCCATCACATCAGAGAAGCTCTCTCTCAAAGAGATGACCATCCATAAACTGAAAGAGTCTAAGCTTAGACCTTGTAGTCTCCAGTTTTTCTTCAGTTCTTAACATTGTCTCTGTGGCTTCTGAGATGATGCTGTGTGGTTGTGGTTGTTGTTGTTGTTACTATTGTTTTTAGCCTGGTATCATTTTTTCCTACCTGTTCCTACAGAAAACATTCATCCCTCAGAAAACACTCCTGCCCTGCCATGTGCCATTCATTCACCAAATGTTTGTTGAATTCTTACTAATGGCTGGCGCCATGTGCAGCAAATCCCTGCCCTCGAAGTGACTGCATCCCAGCAGAAAAAACTAAAAATAAGTCTGTGCATACAGAATGTCAGGAGGGGCTAAATGCAGGTGGGAGAGAGGGACGGAAGGAGGGCCTTGGTGAGGTGGGCTGCTCTATATTACAGGGGGTCACAGAGGCTTCACTGCAGAGGTGACAGCAGGGCAAAGGCCTGAAGGGAGTATGGGAGGGACTCGTGCAGATATGAGGAAAGAACTCTAGGCCGAGGGAGCAATGCCAAGACCCTGAGGAGGGAGGGGCCTGGAGTACTCCAGCATCACAAGAGCAAGAGAAGCAGGAAATGAAGGCAGAGATAGGGCTCACCATCCTGAGCATGGAGGAGAGCCCCTGAAGGGTTCTGAGCATGTGGCATGACCTAACCTACTTTTAAAGGATCCTTCTGGCTGCTATGGTAGGAACAATCTGTGAGGAGCAAGACCAGCAACAAGGAGATCAGTTAGGGTGCAAGACCAATAATCCAAGGTAGCTTGGCACAGGGTGATCGAAGATAAGGTAGTAAAAAAAAAAAAGACTCAATTCTGGCTCTATTTTGAAGATAGAGTCAACAGAAATTACTGAAATAACGGATGGATGTGAGAGAAAAAAGGGTTGGCACGAGCAATGGGAGGATGGAGTTGCCAACGCAGGTTCAGGACAGATGATCAGGAGCTTGGTCTTACAGATGTTATGTTTAGGATGCTTATCAGTTATCCACATGGAGGTATCAAGATCCAGTGAGGCATGCCAGTCTGTAGTTCAGGACAGAGGTCTGGGCTGGGGATACAAATCTGGGGGACTTCAACGTATAAACGTAAATGGTACTTAAAGCCTTTGGTCTAGATCACCTAAGAGGTCAGTGTGGATAGTGACAAGGGCTAAGGACAGAGCTAGAATGCCTAACATTGGAAAAGCAAGAGTGTGAGGAAGACCCAGTGAAGGGGACCAGAAGGGGCAGCCAGTAAGGGAAGAGGGAAACCAAGACACAGTGGAGCCTGTGTTCCCAAGGGAGACGGTAATCAGCTGTGTCAAATGCTGCTAACAGGTCAGGCAATATGAGGAATGATAATCAATCACTGACTTCAGCAGTGTAGAGGCCATTTGGCGACCTTAGTGAGAGTTATTTTTAGAGGGAGAGTAGGACTGAAAGCCAGACTGGAATGGGCTCCAGAGAAAAAATGGCAAGACGCGAACTGGAGAGAGGAATTTCATACCACTCTTTCCAGGAACTTTGTGGGAAGGGGAGTCGGAGAGATACACTGTGATTTATGGAGAGGAAGTAGGATTAGGAGAAGTTTTGTTTAAGGTGGGAGGAATTACAGCAAGTTTGTATCCTGATAGGAATGATTCCACTCAAGAGAGGGGAAATCTGACACTGCAGAAGAGAGATGGAAGAATTAAAGGAGTGCTTTCCTTGAAAAGAGGGGACAGTATCCTAAGTGCAAAGCACAGCGCCGGGCCTCCGATGAGCGCGTGGACAGCTCATTCATCGCAAAGGAAGAAAGGTAGATATTACAGGCACCGAAGCAGGGCGGACGGCGGATGTGGCGGTGGGAGTTGGTGGAAGTTCTCTTCTGATTACTTGATTGCTTCTTTTTTCTTAATGAGATAGAAATAAAGGTCACTGGCAAAAGTGGAAATGAGGAGAAAGAGTCGGTAATGGAGGAGAGAGGCGAAGGTGTGACGTGATCGTGTAGGACGCTGGGAGGGCGGGCCCACCTACATTGTCAGGTTATTAGTTCAAACTGAGACCGCTGAGCACAGTTCCATGTCTTTCTCCAGCCACACTCACCCACAGTGGCACAGTTGAACACATGGGAGCTGGATTCCACCAGGGCAGTGCCTTATCCAAGCGAGTATAGCTGAGAGAGGCAGGAACATGGGAGCCATGAGTGTACACGAAGGAGTGATTTTAACAATGGTCCATGGAATCTCAAGAAGAAGGTTGATGAGGGCATGAGAAGAGCAAGTGGGACCGAAGAATTGTTGGAGTCCAAAATTTAGAGGGCTGGACAACAGGGCCTTGGTGATCAGAGTGTGATTCTTGCAGCTGAGATCCCGGGAGGCCAGGGAGGCTGCATGAGTAGGAAGATAAGGTTTGTGCTTTGACATCTGCTGATCAGGGCAGTGTCCTCCGTGAAGGGCCAGGGTGGTGAAGGGATTGTCCAGAGAAGAGACTGAGGACACAGTGGATTTTGCTGCTGATAGACTGTCTTTCTATATGCTTCTCAGATCACATTTCCTATATCCAATAACCTCTTGGGCAACATCTTTATCCACTAGACTCATCTTCCCAAGAGAAGGAGCTGACCACGGTTGGCCTGTCCTCAGGACCTTCTAGTTTAAACCCACAGCCTGATGGTCAAGGCAACCGCAGACTAGCCCTAAACCATGCCCCCAAAGATCTTTCCCATAGAGTCCTTGCCCATCCAGCCCTCCAGCTTGCCCCACCTCCCTAACTTTGCTCCATCTCTGCCTGATGAGAGAGCCTATTCATCCCTCAAGGCTCTCTCCAAATCTGACCTCCTCACCAAAGTTTGTTCAGACCTCTCTAATCATCATTAATCTCCCATCCCTTGGTCTCCCATGACACGTTTTCACACTTCAGTCTTAACACAGAACACACACGTCTCTGTGTCTCGGACCATAGTAACATTTCTAGTTTCCCCACTAGACTGCGAGCCCACTGAGAGACAGCCCAGGGTTTTATTTCTTTTGCTGACTACCACAGTACCTCACACAGTTCCCTAAATACAGTGGGCTGGTGCCCAATAAATGGCTAATGGTTTAATTAAATACAGGTTTCCAAAACACAGAAAAGGATTTTACATAACTGTGTACCAAACCCAGCTCAGGGCAGCCGATGCGTCCATGTACGTAAAACCCCCCAGTCCAGCCCCTCTGCAGCCGCGGCAGGGGTGGGAAAGGGATCATCCTCACCAGGATCAAGGGAGAGGATGGATGTCTTATTCCTGTCTGACAAAGTCCCAATCCCTTTGCGACCCCAACCCCAGACCTGCAGAGTTTATTATATTCAGAGAACATGTGGGGTTTGGGATTTGTTCTGATTCAACTGTTATTCCTTTTTACCAGGAAAAAAATAACTTTTGCTCTATTATGTTTCAGCTCCAAAAAACAATCTTGACAAAAAGCAAAGCTGGGTTCGGGATGCAGCAAATTACTGCAGCTTTGCCCAGGGATCTGCTTCCTTTCAGCTCTGAGGCTGGCTCACCTCTGGCCCAGAGCTCCCTGGAAACAAAACACACTCAGAAATAGCTGATAAGGGGAGGCTGGAAGGAGCCAACAAGTGAGGGATGTCGAATAGCTAGTGTTGGGCTTTGGGTCCAGAGCTCCTCCCCAGGTAGGATGAGGCCCAGAGCCGAGGGCTAGGCCTCCTGGCACCCCGTGCGAGACTTCTCTCACATGTCTAAGGAAGGCTTCAGCAAGTTCTCCGACGTACCGTATGTCTTGTCTCCAGTCTCAGAGTCAAGACGGGGAGAGGACCACAGACAGGGAAACAGAGGCAAAGCGCTGCAAACCCGTTGCCCCTGGAGGCCTCCGAGTCTGCCCCCTGCCTCCCAGCAGCCCCGCTGCGCAGTTCCCACACACTCACCCTGTACTTATTGAGGTTATGTCTCTCCACACAGGTCCCCTTGAGGCAGAACTTGCCCTCGCCGCAGCTGGTGCCGTCTGCCCAGGGGAAGTGGCGGGTCTGGCACACCATCTGCCCCTTCGCCTTGCCGGTGCACCACAGCTTGGTGCAGTACTGCATGTAGGGACAGGGCTTCGAGCCCACGCCAAAGGCCAGCTCACACTGCTGGCTCAGGGTGTAGCTGGCCCCTGGCAGGTCCTCAGGCAGGGAGATGGGCTTGCTGGGTGGGTCCAGGAGGCAGTCGCCTGCAGGGAGCCAAGGGCATTCGTGAGAGAGGAGTTGAGAAAGGTGGGACGTGGCTGGCCCAGAGTCTAAATGGTAGGGAGACAATGAAGCAAGGTCCAGTGGAATGGACCCCCTTGAGAGCCCGACTCTTTGGGGTCATGCATGCCTTAGACAACAGAAGACAGGCCCAGAGAGGTGGTGAGCACTCTCTCCAGGGACAGCACCCAAACCCCTCCTCTGTCCCCCTGGCTTACCGTGCCCGCTGTCCAGGAAGTCGGTGATGATAGCAGCACTGCAGGCTGACCAGGGGTTGGCACGGTCAATCTGGATGAGTGTTGGAGACATCATGTGGTTGGCTCGGAGTTTCCCAAACACCTCCTCACACACTTTCACGTTGTCATGGGGCATGTTGAACACGTGGCCTATGGGGTGAGGCAAGAGGACTCACAAGGCGGAAGGACGTGGGCTCTGCACTTTTAAAAGGACGGGGGATCAGCCAGGAAAGCTGGAGAGCCTACGTCCGCAATTTTCAGGCTGGTCATTTTGACCTAGTGATAGACTGCTTTGCAAATGTCAAGATGGTGTTCTTGGGTCCTCGGTCCTGCCCATCAGGCTGTGGGCTCAGTGAGGACAGCAGGGTATCTAAAATCGTCTCCGCTTAGTGCCTAATTGATGAGATATTCTGACTGCTGAGTCAGACAATATCGCTGGCCAAATGGGCTGGGGTAATCGGAAAAAATAAGACAAAGCCATTGCTAAGGCAGACTCTGACCCTAAGAAGGACTCCCTAAGGCTTTAGGACATGAGGAAGCAAAGACAAATGTCTACCCCCTGCCCAAAGCACCCAGGACAAACCCAGAAAAGCCCCAGGAGGGAGTCCTCCCCCTTCCACCCAAGAACCCCCTCTAGCCTTACCCAGTTCATGGGCAGTGGTGAAGGCTGATGGAAGCCCATCATCCTCGATCACAGAACAACTTCTCTTGGGGTCACACATAGTGCCCACATCAGCCATGCCCAGTGTGTCACAGGTGGTGGCCCCACACAGGTCCTGCCGAGGTGGGGAGGGGGAAGCAGAAGCCAGCCAGAAATTAGTGACAGGTACAGAAGGGACCTGATGGGAAGAAAAGGCATCCTATGGGATGTTCCAGCTCATCCCCGCTCCCTGTCCAACCAAGCCCAGCACCTTCCTAGCCAGGTCCTTTCTCCCAAGGGGTTGCAGGGCTATTCATGGAATCAACACAGGCTGAGGGAGGAGGCTTCAGGAAGAAAGCCCTGTGGCTCTCTAAGAAGATTCTACCCAAATCCTACTCAGGGAGATCCTGTAAGGAGGTATAGAATTAAACCACAAGGCCATTGCTTTATATAGAGACAGATTTCCAAACCAGAAAACGGTGAGTTCCACAGCTGGGCGAGGTTCTGGTCAGGGCTAACTGAGGCAGGTGGGGGCGGAAGGCCAGTGTGTTCCTCATCCGGAGTCAGCCCTGAGCCGCCTCAGTCCTTGCTGAGCGATTGCCTTTGGACAACCATGAATTAAGCTCAGATTCTCAGCCAAAGGGTCACGGGCCAAGGACCCGCCCAAACCAGAGATTTGGCTTCCTTGGGCTGGGAGGGAGCAGACTGAGGTGGATACGAGCTGCTATCCGGACACAGCTCAACTGGCTGCAGAAGCTCAAGGGGACCCCTGACTCAGTGGCTGCTAGGAAGAAAAAAGAAATGGATCACCGCCTAAGATAGTCGCTCCTTTTGTACTAAAACTTGCAGCGGACGCTAGGACTTCCTGCAACAACCCTATTGGGAAGCACTTCCGGGGACGTGGAAGGGCAAAATGGGGTACCGGCGGCGGATATCTCAATGAATTTATTGAGCATCATGGGCCAGCAATGCACCTACATACCTTAAGAGCCCAGAAGTTGGAAATAGGATAAGATACTTATCACTTAAAAGAGAAGACCCTGTTGAATCAGTGATACCGGGATTGTCTTCATTACATCCTTGCCTTTCTTTGTAGTTAACAAGAAACTACTCTAGGTATCATCATCCCCAGCAGCGTTAGGAGGCAGATATGTTATTATACCTATTTGTCAAAGGTGAAAACTGAGGCTCATGCTCATAGTTAATCATGGTGATGATTTATTAAATGCTGACATCGTGTGTGCACTTCACACGCATGACCATATTTCATCCTCGCAACAGCCCACCGGAAGAATGACAGCTATTAGCACCTTGCGCAGACAAGGAAGCTGAAGCTTAGAGAGGTCCATGTCACGCAGCAGAAACATACACTGGGGTCTGCACGATTGGATATCATCAGCGCTCTTTCCACCACGTCAAAGCTGATTGCTCAGCAACTCCTAAGTTAACTCTCCGGAGAAAGAGCTGTGTGTGTTCTCCATGGGAGCCAAGGTGTCCGCGTAAACACACCCAGAACTGTTCTCAATTTTCGTTCTCTTTAGGGCTATGTGCACGTGCGTGTGCAGGCACATGCTGACCTGGGGGGAAAGGTGGGCAGCAGAGTTAGTGGGGCCAGGGGGCATAGGAGGAAAGTGGTCAGAGTACAGAAAATCAGCAAAATTTAATCCAGAGCACTCAGAAGTTTACCACCTGAGCAGTCAAACTTGGCTTCCCACGGTCAGGTGATAGTCACACCTCCTAATGAGTTAACAGTTTCTCTGGCCAAAGAACTGAGAGGGCGATCAGACTCCAGAGTACACGGGTCAACAATGAGTGATGCATGCCCAGCCTTGATCTGCTGTCCTGGGCTCACATGTGGCACGTCTGCCACTTCGAGGAACCCCTGGGGTGAACCTCAAATTCCCTCTCTTCCAAATACTCTTCCCTCTCCAAAGGCTCACCCTTCCAGAAAGTTCTCCTTCCCCTAGAGTTCTGAAACCTAGAAGAGTTTGGGAGGGGAAGTTCACCAGGCAAGCAGTTTAGGGACTATGACTGCTGAGAAACAGGACTGGGTCGCATGGAACAGCCTGTGAATGGAGGGAAAAGGGGGCAGGGGACCAAGAGGCAAGGAATGGCGGTTTGCATGGGGGCATGGGGCAGGGGGTGGGGGAACTGGGCCCATTTGTCCCTGGACACTACAGTATAGCATCCCCACTAAGGCAGGAGTCTCTGAAAACTCTTGTCTGGTGGTCACAGCCCATAAGGAGAACCTGTAGGACAAACACGACACTGCCCCAGGGCCACCATGCACACTCACTGCTGGCTTTGTGTAAGAGAACGGGCATGGGAGGAAGAACCAAGAAGGTTAGTTAGATTCTTGTCCTGGCCCCACCACGAAGTAGATGTGTGACTTTGGCAGGTCACTTCTCTCCTCGAGGCCTCAGTTTCCTCCTCCGAAAAAGGGCCAATTCTCAACTAGAACCCAGACTGGACCAGTGCCTTAATTAAGCCTCTGCTCCTGCCCTGATCCCAGGGTGCTCGGCCCCTTCTGGCCCTCTAGGTTATAAAAGGAACACACAGAATGATATACTTTAGAACGGAAAGAACCCTGATCTTGTCTACTAACCCATGACACTAACTCCCAGAAAAGAGAAGGTCACCCACGTGGACATGCAGAGTCCTAGCCACTGCCCTGCTCAGCAGAAATGGTGAGGCCAGATTGACAGCTCAGCCACTGGACCTCTGCTGCCCAGAAGCCCGCCTGTGATGCTGGAAGGTCCTTAAAGCCAAGAACCTCCTTCCTCTCTGGGAGGGTGGATTCTCTCTGGAGTGAAGACATGCAGCTGCAGGCCCTTCCTGGCCAGGAGCAACCTGTTCTTTCCATCAAGAAATCCCAGTTTCCCTGGATCAAACAAGAGGAACAAGGAAGGAGCCGGCAGATTTCCTGAGGGTCAGGGGGTAGTTGAAAGCAGCCAGCCTGCAGTAACCAGTGTCTTCATTGTGGGAAGATGCAGCTGTTTGGGGTCAGAGGCTCTGCCTGTCCCTCTTCCCCCAGTCAGGGACTTCAGTGAAGAATCGCTGGACCTGAGTTCTTTGAACGCCCACAGACGAGTGCGCAGGGCTCAGAAGTGCCTCATTTGTGGCACTGAACGTCTCCACCCTTCTGGAATGAACTCAGATGCACTCAAATTGCTTTAACCTCTTCAGCTCAGGCACTTGTCTCCAGGAATAGAAACTCTTTGGGTTCCTTCTGCCTGGAGGGTGTAGGCACTTCCCACCCAACCCCTACCTACCTCACTATTTCTGGTAATTTGCCATTTCTCCTTGAAGCTGCGGCTGCTTTTCCAGATGACCCAAGAATCATCTTGGCCAAGAACCTAGCCCTCCCAGATTATTGTTTTCTAACTGTCCTTCTTCATAAAATAATTTAGGATTGGAGCCACAGTTTGAGAGAAAGCAAGCAGGCAAGCACCTTGCAGTGGCCCAATCCACATTTCCCACCCTCGCTCCCACCACACCCCACCAGGACTCCCCACAGGCCTCCTTGTCACCTCCTCTCATTTACTGAGATGCTCATATTTTCCAGCAGTACGGAGGGTGGAGGACCCACAGAAATCAAGCACGTTAACTTTTTTTTTTAATGTAGCAGAAGACACATGTTTTCATGTAGCCAACTTCCTACTCATGGAAGGGCAGGGCTCATTTTCAGGGCCACACTATAGCATCCGAGTATCACACTCACACAACCTCAGAGCCATCCTTTCATTCTGCAGATGGGGAAACTAAAGCTCGGTGGACTGAGATTGCTCACCCAAGGCCACACAGTTATTAACATGGGAACGGGACCCCATGCCTCTTGACACCAAGGCCAGCAATGGTCTTCAGTCTGAACCACAGCACACTAGTCAGGATACCATAATTACTGTTGAAAACCACCCCGCACTGGTATTAATACTGCACCTTGACTTGTTTCTCATCTGGATTTCTGTCATGCATCACCGTATTTCCTTGTCCAACCCCAAACCCACTGCTGTTTGTAATCCCCAAGCATGGGATTGCGATTCTGGGTGTCTGGGCAATGTGGCTAAGGATGCCTGGTGAAGAAGAGAATGCACCCCGGTCACGTCCATCGGCAGGTTCGGTTTCGCTAGAATATAAATTCCTCAAGGTGTACAAAATGGCATCACAGTGGGAGACTGAGACAACCAAGACCGGAATTATCTCAATGAGGAAGAAGAGAAATCTGAAGCTTGCCGGAAGACCAAGCTGTCTCCGGAAATCATCAGTTCAAGAGAGGGTACACACCTAACATGATGTTGGTAGTGGACACTTACTGAGTTGCTACTATGAGCCAGACACTGTTCTAAGAGTCCTGTATTAGCTCATTGAATCTTCACAAAGGCTTTATGAGGGAGATGCCATTATTAGGCGCCATTTTACCGATGAGGCTCAGAGAAGGTAAAATACTAGCACAGGCTCAGTGAGCCCGACGTTAGACGGGAAGGGAGAGGCAGAGTAAAGTTTGAAATCCAGAAGTGCAGCCTCAGAGCTGAATCCTTCCCTTGCATTGGTCTTGCTTCTGGCACAGAGGCACCCCACGAATGAAGGGGCTAGGGAATCTCAAGATAACAAGACTGTCCACCCCTTACCCTGAGCCCCCAAAGCTCACATTGGCCACTGAGTGGGAAGAGACCTGGGAGAGGTCGGTGGAGAGGGAAATGGCAGGACTGAGAGCCAAGAGTGCTCTAGGCGCAGTGCCTGCACCCCCTTCCTGGTTGAGCAAGCTCTTGGTTCCTTGCCCCACACCTGCACTGACACACTGACCCCATCCCTGCTCTGCACCATGTCTGCTGGCTCCTCGCTGGGGCCTCTCCTTTCTCCAGGGCAAAAACAGATGGCAAAGAGCCAAGAACAAATGCCAGAAGAACCTAAGACTCCCTCTCCCAACCCTGCAGCCTGACAGCTACGAACGCTGGATTAATGATCCCTAGTAAGGGAGGTGAACTACCTAAGCACCCATAGCCACACACAGTCCTTTTGCTAACATCAGTGCCTTTCTCCCATGAATACATACTGAACAGCGGCAGCTGCATGCAGGGGCCCACTGGAGGGGCTACAAAGATACAAAAAGGTCTTGCTTAATGGAGTTTACAAGTCAGTGGGGATGGCAAATGCTGGGGCCACGGTTTCCACACAAAAACAGACAAATATTAAGTATACTTGCAGGTGCAATGCGACAGATTGCTTTAAAACTAGGGCTATCCCAAATGTAAGTTCTGGCAAGGGACCTGTAGGTAATTATTCAACAACAACAAACACGTGCTGAGTGACCACGAAGGTAACGATGACAGCAGCTGCCATTAACTGGGTGCCTATTCTGGAACATTTGCTAACTTGTCCTTGATACTGCCTTTAAGTTCATTATCATTGTCATCATCATTATCCTTTTATCGATGAGGAAAGTGAAGTTCAAATGGCTGATTCGTTCCACGTCCATTGCTAAAAGTCAAGTGCCAAGACTGAAACTCAGCTCTGCCTGACTCCAAGCCTGTGTTCTTTCCACTGTGCCACACAACCAAGGATAGGCACCGAGGCAAGGGGTGGGGGTGGGGGGTATGCACCAAGAGTGACCCAAACATCTACCAAGAAGGTCAAAGGTAGGACAAGAGCAGGACCAAAGGAGGGGAAAAACCTCATTTGCCTTCGTGATTCAACCAGTGTTGAAGAAGAAGAAAAAGATTCTGGTGCACATTCCTCCCAGTGTTTACAGCAGCATTATCTACAATAGCCAAATTATGGAAAGAGCCCAAATGCCCATTGACTGACGAATGGATAAAGAAGGTGTGGTATATACATATGGTGGAATATTACTCAACGATTAAAAGAATGAAATCTTGCCATTTGCAATGACATGGAGCTAGAGAGCGTTATTCTAAGTGAGATAGGTCAATCAGAGAAAGACAAATACCATATGATTCCACTCATCTGTGGAATTTGAGAAACAAAACAAATGATCATAGGGGAAAAAGAGAGAGAGGCAAACCGAGAAACAGACTCTTAACTATAGAGAACAAACCGATGATTGCCAGAGGAGAGGAGGATTAAGGAGTGCACTCATGGTGATGAGCACCCGGTGATGTATGGAAGTGTTGAATCACTAAATTGTACACCCGAGGGATGCTTGGGTGGCTCAGTCAGTTAAGCGTCTGCCTTCAGCTCAGGTCATGATCCCAGGGTCCTGGGATCGAGTCCCACATTGGGCTCCCTGCTCAGCGGGGAGCCTGCTTCTCCCTCTGCCTGCCGCTCTCCCTGCTTGCGTTCCTGCTCTCTCTGACAAATAAATGAATAAAATGTAAAAAAAATATATATATTGTACACTTAAAACTAATATTACACTGTATGTGAACTAACTGGAATTTAAATAAAAACTAAAAAAAAAGAAAGAGAGATTCTGGTACACATTCCTTCCTCCAAACTACCTCCCCCAACCTCCACCATCCTCCACCATTAATACAGCTTTTCTTATTTGGTATAAGTAAAAGAAGGAGGGAGAAGAGCAACCACCTTCCAAGTCAGGGAGGAACTGCATTCCAACCCTTCCTCTCTCTTTCTCCTCCCAACCTTCTCCCTCCTAGAAGTAGAGTTGAGTTTCCATTCGGTGATAAAAATTTACAAACTCTTAAATACCGAAATTACAGATGCCCCTCTCTGCTAATATCGTCCAAGGCCTGACTTCAAAAAAGACCCTGACAAAATGACGATTCTCTTTATTGTATTAGGAGATATGTATAAAATACATATTATCATTTTATTAACCTTTTTTTATTGAACACTAAATTTCACTGCCATATGGCAAGTTGTTTATTATAGAAAGAACTGGCCTCTATTTCAAATGAGGTTCCAGAGTGCTGTTCCACTCTGCACAGTATGGGATACATGTATGCTCCCCGCACACACACACACACACACACACACACACACACACACACACACACACAAAATGTAGTACAGCTCAAGACCAAAACAACAAGGTAAGGGCCAAGCTTGGGACTGAGAGGCAGAAAGGGTGAAGACATGAATGAAGGAAACAAAAGAGAGGAGAAAGATGACAAGGAGCCTGCCCTGGAGAATCTCTAAAGAGGAGAAAGAGAGCACAGGAAGAAACGGTGAGGGAAGGAGGGGACGAGGGAACGGCACACGGGGGTACTAAGCGCAACAGAATAAACAACATAAATGAAGGAATAAGCCGGCAGAAAAACCACAAACTGTAAATCCTACAAGACCAAGTCCGTTCAAAGGGGAAAATGTTACAAATAGCAAAACAGATGGTGGAATGGAGGAGAGAGGCTCCTGCAACACAGGAAACAAGCTTCCTTTCCCATCGCCACCAGCTCCCATCCCAGTGCCTCCTTGCCACCTGCCCCTCGTCCCTCCTCCCCCACCCCATCCCGGAAGGCTTCCCTGGCTCCGAAGCAAGGAGAATGCCTCCCACTGGACTTTGGACAGAGGGCCCATGTCTCCCTCATGGCCCTTAACACACCCTAGTGTAACGAGCTATTTCCTTGTCAGGCTCCCTGATACTCGGTGAATTCCCGAAAGCCAGGAGCCACATCTTAATATCTGTACCTCCACAACCCAGGACGGTACCTGGAAATAACAGATGCTCGATAAGTATTTTTAAAATGTAGAACAAATTCATGAAACCAGGTCTACCACAAAGTTACCCAGATAGCAGAGGCATCAGAGGTAAAGAGAGAGAAGACAGCTCAGGCTTAGCTGGGACTCCTACTACGTCCCAGCACCAAATCCCGCTCCTGCTGCCAACGGCAACAAGAAGCCATAGAAACGTTTCTTCTCATAGAAATGAATGTCCACCCAGAAAGACTGGCTCTAATTCTCCGCAGATCCTGGTTCCAGTCCCGTGCTGACCTCACCCTGCTGTTATGAGTCTAGAGACTGATTGCTTTGCAAAATCAGATGTGTGCTCCTTCTCCAGGAACATGAACTTACTCTGAATCTTTAAGTAAACTCCTCAAGTTGTCAAGATGCTTGTTGTCTGATCTTTTTCTTTTTTTCTCCTTTGCACACAGCAAAGGCTCCTCCCTGGGTCACGTCTTCCCAGTGTTTTGATTTCAACGCCCCACGCCCCTCCCTCTGCCTGCCAAGAGGACAGCAGTGTCTCCCCATAGCCTGGCCCAGCCTTGTTTAAACACACAACAACTCTGATGGTGGGCCCGAAGGGGAAGCTCCGGTGCCTGCCAGTCCTGATCCTCCTACGCCACCCCCCTTCAGGTACCCGGCACCTGGAACTCTCCAGAAGCTGCGCTCACCTCTTCCTCACAGGAGGAAATACAGTCTGACCAAGCCCAACCCTTTCCCGCTTCCTCCCTGTGAAAACCACAGCTAGAGTACCATCAGTCAGAGTAACTAGCCATTTCTCAGAATTTTCTGGGGGGACCAAGGAATAGGTGACCCTAAGATGTCTGACAGTTCAAGATCCATTACAGACAAAAGGTGATTAACAAAATAAGCACATTTCTGAAAACTTCTTATCCAAACAAACTATATACAATTGACCCTTGAACAACATGAGGGTTAGGGGCACTGAACCCCATGCGGTCGAAAATCCACATACAACTTCTGACTCCCCAAAAACTTAAACTACAAATACTCTACTGTTGACCGGAAGCCTTACCGATAACAGTCGATGAACGCATATTTTTTTAAAGATTTTATTTATTTATTTATTTGACAGATAGAGACATAGCGAGAGAGGGAACACAAGCAGGGGGAGTGGGAGAGGGAGAAGCAGGCTTCCCGCAGAGCAGGGAGCCCGGTGCGGGGCTCGATCCCAGGACCCTGGGACCCTGACCTGAGCCGAAGACAGACGCCTAACGACTGAGCCACCCAGGCGCCCCAGATTAACACATATTTTGTATGCTGTATGTACTATATACTGTGTTCTTACAATAAAGTAAGCTAGAGAAAATAAAATGTTATTAAGAAAATCAAAAGAGAAAATACGTTTAGAGTACTGTACGGTATCAGAAAAAGTCCACATACAAGTGGACCCATGCAGTTCAACCTATGCTGTTCAAGGATCAATGTCATCTTCATAGAAATCAATATGTATATTTATATAGATATACATATTCCAATTTTAGTTTGAAAAAGCAGTGATTACACCAACATTATAATAATCAGGGAAGCTCATGTTTGAGTTAAAGGAGTATTACTAACCCTTACAAAGTACTACAGAAGTTCCTCTTGTGTTGGAGGACAGCAGGAGACTCCTGGTTCCCGGAGACCGCATCTGCCTTGGTCTACAAAGAGCAGCTGCGTGCTCTGTTCTCATCACGTACTGTACCTTCCCCAGGGCAGTTCAGGAATGAGTAGTTCCTAAGACCCTGAGAATGCAGCAGGCCCTAAAGTCTGCGACAGCAAGGAGACGAGAGAGAGATGTTCACTCTAAAGCACTAAGCACATACCTGGGTATCGGTCCTGCCAACACAGCCTCCCCACTTTCCAGCTTCGCCCTCTAGACGCCTAAGAGAAAGATAACTTCTAAAAGTCGCATCTTGCACATCACTCCTTCTGACCCAAGTGCTCGTGCATCTTGTCCCCATTATGCACGGTTAACGTAGCCCCCGGGTCTCGCACACACCACTGACAGACAGAAGTTGTCACGCTGCTTGATTGCTGCTTCTTCAAAAGGTGAATCCTTCTGGTGGTGTGGCCCATATTCCCAGCAGGAGTCCTCTTCCTAGGGCTGGTTCCAAAAGTCAGCCTAGCCACTAAGCGGCGGAGACTGAGGTCTGTTACTTTAGAAGCCGAGAGTGACCTCCACAGGGGCATCCCAGGTAGCAGATGGGCCAACAGCTGCTTTGCCCATTAAGATATCCTGTTCTTGGCCTTTGCTTTTTTTTTTCCCCCCGGCAATCTGACTGCCGAGTTGGTCTGTGTGCAGAGGTGGAAGCCACCTCCTCTGCAGTTTCCCCATGACTCAAGCAGTGTGTGTAGGGGCAGTGGCAGCTCTACAGACCTCAGTTGGAAGAATGAGTGCAAGGAAACAGACTCAGGCCAAAGACCTCCCTAGAGAAACCAGGTGGTGGGAGGAGAAGGCTGGGAAAGGAGGAAGTTCAATTCCAGGAGGGGACAAGCGGTGCCAAATGGGTTAGTGTGGAAGACGTTAGCTCCAGCCCCATGTGTGCCAGCACAGCTCTGAGTGGCCTTTGGAAAGAGTGGGGAGTGAGAGCCCCACAGGCAACCAAGGATTCTAGGCCATCCCCAGAATGACGTGGTTGTGATCATAACAAAACAAGAGCATGGCACAGATTCGAGCTGCAGCCCCTAAAATCAGAGGAACCAGGTCACTTGGATGCCCGTCTTCCTCCCAGCCCCATCCATGAATCTGAGAAATTACAGGAATCCAAAAACTTCACAGTACCCAATCACTCCAATATCTAGGAATGTAAATGTTCACAGACCCATAGCAAAAGGCAGAGCTGCTTCTGTGATCTGACCATCTTTCTAAGCCCCATACTCAGTATCTTTCCAATCCTGCACCTGGGGTCTCCGGATGCTCTTTACCAAGCTCACACCACTTGCACACCGCCAGGGACAGAAGCTGGAGCACTACCGTTAAGTGTGGTCATTGGAAGTTTCAGTGAGTCGGTGTTACGAGCAACCTTGCCTGTTCTGCTCCACAGCACACATCAGGGCAAACGGGTCACCCTGGACCAACAAGGAAATGGGAAAATTGAGAGATTTTCCCCAACTCTGCTCCAAGTGAAACTCCACTAGAAACTCCAACTCCAAACAGGTGCCCTAACTAGATTGCCTGCTCTGAATGGACTGGAATCCCCTCAGGTAAAAGGCGGGCCAGCACAGGAGGGTACGGGAGAAGCAGCAACAAAGGACGGAATGCTCCCGGTACTTGAGTCTGTCCTTTCCATTTCAACCACAAAATATCCCAAATGATTCCCTCCATCCCAATCCAGGTTTTCCAGGCCCAGGACAGAGGATAACTGAACATGCCCAGAGGAAATGAAGCCAGGCTCTGAACTGGGATGCTTGCATCACTCTTCCAGTTTTACAAGAAGAGAAGAGAAGCCTGCGAAGAGATATCTGAAAGGATTTAGACGCCCGGGTTGAAAAGGGGCGGACCTTTCCCGACCCCTCCAACACCATCCTCAGAGCGCCTCCTATCTGCCGCGGAGACACACTGCGGCTCCGGGGCGGCAACTTCCTGGGTTCCGGCCCCTCGGCGCCTGATCGAGGAGGCGCTGATTGGCCACGCCGGGCCAACACCTTCTGAAGTAGCGGGCGCTCCTCCGGCCGCCCACGTGCATCCAGATGCACTGGAGCCGAAGCTCCACGGAGCTCAGGAACCGCCTGTCCCTGGAAGATCCAAAGTGGGAGTCGGAAGAGATCAACAGAATTTTAACCTGGGGTCACTTGTTTGGCACAAAGGGCATTTGGAGAGCTAAGGGCGGTGACCCTAAGAAAATGGGGCTATTGGGGTCCAAAGAGGTGACAGATCAACTCACCTGCCTGGTGAAGAGGATGGCCGTGTCCCAGTACTCTGGGTGTTTGTCACTCACTTTATTCAGCTTCTTCTGCCAGGCGCAGAAGTTGCGCAGCGTCAAGGCCGCGTTGCCCGTGACCTTGGGCCCTGTGTCGCGGTCTCCGAGAAGCAGCACCTTGACCACGACGATGTTGATGGGGTTGAGGATGCTAGGATGGCGGTAGAGTCGTGCCGCCGTGGCCAGCAGCGTCAGCAGATAATGCTCCAGGTCCGCGCCGTGGAACTTGACCATTGACTCGTCCGCCACCACCAGTGTCTCCACGTACCGCGGGATCGACACGAAGCGCTTGGCGCGCCCGGACCTCCGCCGACTGCGACTCTCTCCCAAGCCGGTCCCCCGCGGCTTGTAAGGGTCCAGCGCCCGCAGTATGGCGGGGTTCCAGCCTGAGGCCACCCCGCAGCGAGAGGTGGGATCTCCGGGAGGCCCGCCGGGGACGCCGCGGCGCTGGAGGAGGTGTGCGCCCTGGCTGTTGCGCTGTGCTGCCTGCGCGCTGGCGTTGGGGAGCGGACTAATGACATACTCGGCGCCTCTGTAGCCAAAAGCTCCGCGTAGACCTCCGCACAGGCTCATAGCGGCGAAAGAATCTGGCTCGGCGTTCACGTCCCCAGAGTAGAAGCAACGTCGCAAGTCTGGAGAGCTCCCGGTGAGTTCCGGGAGGCGGACGCCCAGATGCTCAGTGGCGAAGGCGGGCGCTAGGAACTGAGCATCCAGAGTCAGGTGTAGGTAAAAGTCCTCCTGAAATGCTGTGATCTGAAAAATGAGTCCCTGATCCCCGGAGTCTTCGGGACCCCTCCGGTAGTAGTGGCGGCCGTTGATGTCCGGGTCCAGTCGGATGGGGACCACCACCTCCTGATCTGGCTCTGACCCTCCAGCCGGTCCCCCGGCGAGAGCCAGCGTTAAGATACCCAGCAGAAGCATGGCGCCGGGCAGCGCACTGCCGCGGTCTCGGAAGGGCTCGGCCCGGCTTCCCGGCAGCCGGCGCGTCTCCTTGCAGCAGGCGCACGGGAACCACCAACGCTCCGGGGCAGTCCGTAGCTCCCAGAAAGCAGAGCAAAGGGAGGGAGACTCCTCCCAAAGCGGTGAGCGTGCACCGAGCAGCCCGCGCCTCCTACCTGTGCCTTTCCAAGCAAAGCGCGCCCTGGGAGCTTAAGTACAATCGCTGTCAAGTGCAAGGACGGAGATTTGCAGCCGAGAGCGAGAGGCAGGTTTCGGGCCGTTTCTTCGAACCGCTGCCACTCGCGGCGCCGCAAACCAGGCGCTGGGCGAGCCTATTAAAGGCCCCCTCCTCTTTGGACTGCCCAGTCAGCGCCCCTCCCTCTCTCCCCTTCCAGCCTCCCAAAGCTTGCAGCCCCGAGCCTCCAGGGGCCACCAGAGAACTCGGTCCCGCCTCCTGAACCGAGAGCCACTTGGCGGGGAGGGAGTGGCGTTGAGCTGAGGCAGGAGGCGTGGGCTGGCTAGAGAAACCAGCGCTTAGTGACTCGGTTCGCATTTTGCCCAAGCTTTATGCCCCAGTGCCCCCACACATCAGTTACTCCTGCCCCGACCGACATCTGTCTGCTCCCTGGGTCCAAGCCTTTCTCTCAAAGCAGTCAGGGTCAGGAGTTGGGAATGAAGACTCCCCACTGACCCCCCTCTCCCAGGCCCCCCTCACCCACCCCCCCCCCCCCCCCCGCAACATCCCTGCTGTTTCTTCATTACCGTGTCCCCTAAAAGACCCGGAACCAAGAACTGTCCCTGTAAAATGTCCTGTCGTTAGAAGGGCAAATTCCCTGGAAGATGGAGAACGCTTCTCAAACCCAGGGCCCTGTAGGCCCACCGTCTGCCCTGGGGCAGTGGTGTGCTGAGTGGCTGGTACAGAGCGTTAAATTTTCAGGGATTTGGGCAGTCAGTCCCTCCCCATTCAGGGACATCACAACGGGAGCTTGAAACAGGTCCCAGTGGGAGTACTTACACCACCCAATGGGCAACTGCTATCACCCAGGGCTTGGGGAAGGAAAGACAACCACTGGAGCAGCACCAATGCCTGGAGAGCATGTGGAGAAAGTGGTTGTCCTCCTGCCGGGGAGGTGCTGCGGGACTGGTGGGCAACAGGGAAAACTACCAGTACTTCCTGCAACAGTTTCTCTCATCCAACCCTTGACCAGGTGTCATGTAGGGCACTGGAGGGGAAGGCGGAGTGTGGACAGGTGGGGACAAAACCATCAAGCCATGAATTCCCATCTAGTTCTGAGGAGCCCTGTTTCAGGCACTGGTCCCCAAGACACTCTGTACCTCTCCATAAAATCCACTTCTCTCTTCTGACACGGAAGAAATACAAGTAGAGGAAGGAAGGTTTTCCTAGTCTCTCCTAATAACCTAGAAAGTCTTCCCAGAACCAAAAGGCTCCACGCTGAGTTTGCAAGAACAGCGGACAGGACAGGGGCATATGCAATGATTTGAAGCACCAAGTGGGGTGGTGTGGAAGAAATTTGGAATTTTTTTAATGAATGGCTCTAGTGAACAACTCTATTATTATAGGAAAGAGAATGCTGTGACTGGTCTATCAATCAAGAGCACTTTTTGCCCATTATCTTCTCCCCATAAAGGACCCACTCTTCCAAGAGCCCCGTGGCAACTTGGAACAGGAAGACTGCTCAGCTACCCATAATTCTCCTGGGCCCCTCTTTAACTGAGGTGCACAAGGCTGAAACTCATTACATGAGTGAGAAGGAGATGGGTGTTTATGCCTATAATTAAAGGAAAACTCCAACAAACCAAGGGCAATCATAAGTCACTTATTTAGGGCAAACAATTATTTTCCTACACCCAGCAGTTTTAATGATGGGTTATGAGGTTTCCAAAGATACTTTACTTTCACGGTGGTGGATGGGGTTTGGTAAGGACTGTGGCATGTCGGTCAAGATGGCAGGCTCATGGAGAGGGAGCCCTTCTCCACCTTGTGTCTTGCTTCTCCTTCCCCAGTCATGGCCCAGCTGTTCTCACCACTGGGCCCAGAAACCTGCCATGTGGACTTTCTCAAAGGCACGGACACGCATTGAGCACTTACTCTGTGCTGAGCCCCACACGAAGAATTTTATGTGCATTATCTTATTTCATGCTTGTCTCTCCCCTCCTGGAGGATGTAATTCTGTGCAATCAATTCTGCCAGGGGTTCCTAACCAGGATTTGAGTATCTAGGGATATGCTGAAGTAGATTACAAAAAGCATTCAAGCAGAAGTCAGAACTCAGCATCAACCCTCCGTTTCCATCATTAATCTGATTCTCTGACTCTTAATTTTTCTCATCTGTCAAAAGAGGAGGGATTGTCCTAAATCAGAGATCTTCTCTCAGAGGACCGAATTAGAAATTTCTGGTCTATATGATATCTAAGATCACTTCCAGATCAAATATTACATGACTGTTTGAAACCTAGGGGAGGCAACATTGCATGAGAATCGAGAGCCTAGGCTCAGAGGCCCCAGATGAGCATCCTTGCTCCACCCATCTCAGTTGTGCAATCTTGGGGAAGTGACTGTACCTCCCTAAGCCTCGGCTTCTTCATTACAATTAGGATAATAATACTACCCATCTCCTATAGTTACTACAAAGATTAAATAAGTTAATGCTTAAAAAGTGCTCAGACATGCTTGATACATAAAAAATGTTTCTTGGGGTGCCTGGGTGTCTCACTTGGCTGAGCATCTGACTCTTGGTTTCAGCTCAGGTCATGAACTCAGGGTCCTGGGATTGAGCCCCACATAGGCTCCGCGCTCAGCAGAAGTTGGCTTCCCCTCTCTCTCTCCCTCTGCCCCTCCCTCCGTTCATGCACTTTCTCTCTCTAAAATAAATAAGTCTTTTAAAAAGTGTTCCTTAAATGTTATCTGATAGTTAATGTTCTCATTAGCCATTCTTATTATTAATATTAATATTATTACCAAGCCTTATTTGGCCCTCCAAAATGACTGCCAGCATCACCTTCCGGTGATGCTAACACCAGAAGTCTTCTGGTGATGCGAACAGGAAAGGGATGGAAGTGAATGGGAGCAACGTCTCCCAGCACTGCTCCTAAATTTCCAAGGTCACGTTGGCCACCCCACTTCCATATTAGGACTCTGCTGCTGCAACCCGCTTGCTTCCGCCTGTCCTCCACCATCTTAAGATCTTTGAGAAATAAAAAGCAACTCCTTCTCCAAAAGAAAGACTGGAGGCCTCACCATGCTGCCAAATCTAAATACCTCAGCTTGGCCAGTTATGCCCTTTGCCAACTAGGCAGACCTCTTCCCGCCCTTCCAGTCTCCACCCAAGTTTGCCACCTCCTCAGAGAGGCCTTCCTGGGCCACCCAACCTAAGAAGTCCCAAATCATGACCATGATTCCATGTTTTATTTTCTCCATAGCATGTACTTCTACTTAAACCTATTTTATTCACTTGGATTTTCACTTTTTTATTGACTGTCCTCCCCCACACCCCAAGTAGAACAAAAGCGGGACCCTATCTGTGCCATTCACTGTTATCTCCCCCAGGGCCTGGCACGGTTCTTGGTAAATGGAAGCTGTCCATTCATAGTGAATGAAGAAATTGACTCAACCCTCGTCCCAGCTTGGTCACTCACAGTCTACGAAACTCGGGATGAGATACTTCGTCTCTGAAATGGGGATGGACAAGACTATCTTTTAGGAGAGTTTGGAGTGCCTGACACACTGCTCCCATAATTATTAACTCTCTTCACCTCTGATGGAGACCTTCGCCCAGTGCCCTAGTCAACTAACCCACTCATTTCCTGGTTGAAGCTGCTGAGGTCCAGAGGGATAGTTACTTGTCTAAGGCTACCTGGTCAGCTGCTTTGCTCAGGTCATAAACTCTTTTCTTTTTACCCTTTACATGAAAACCTGGCTCTAGCTAAATTGAATAGCTTGGCTTCCTCTGCCCAGAAGCTGTTGTTTCAACATGCATGGCTTCGTGTGAACCATACCTTCCATCTAGGATGTCCTCTCAGCCTCCCTGGTGCCTGTGTATTTCACTCTCACCTCCTCCAGGAAACCATGTAATTTAACTCACACAGCGCAGCGTTGCTCCTTGTTTCTCAGTTCCTTCAGTGTATGCTTATTCCATTTCTAGCATAAGAATATTCTATTTGAACTTGCCCTTTTGCTAATTAAATATTAAACCCTTTTCCTAGACTGGACTATGGCTACACAGGACTAGACTAGAAACTCACCAAAACCAGGGCTTCCTTTACTTTTATGTCAGCTTCCATGACAGTCCCCAGAAGAGGGATTGATGGCTTGGCCAAGCCGGGTGAGTGCAGAAGGTTCTAGCAAGAAAATCAGCCCAAAAGGATGATGCATGGAGGCATCTACAGAGGAGGCAACTACAATGATTCAGTTTGGAGACTTAGACTTCACTTCTCTTAGATTGTGATTATTCAATGTGAGGACCTGCCTACCTGGAAAATCAAGCATCCTGGATTATCACCCCAAATGCGAGAAAAAAAATCAAGGAGAAAAGAGAGTGGGTAGGCAAAGAAATAAGAAATAAGCTCTATGGTCTAGGCAATATTTTAATGGGGAGGGAAGTGACTGAAGGAAGTCTTCCCATTCCTCAAGTCAGATAGTATTAATTCATTAGTTTACCATGTTAGGATTCAGATTAGGTTGTCACAGAAAATAGATTTAAGAACTTACCATCGTGTGCGCTTTATGTCTTCACCATTCTTTGTCAAAGATCTCTAAAAGTCCCAGATGTGTTTAAGTGTTCTTCATGGAAACTGTGCCACAGAGATAGGCAAAGCATACAACATCTAGAAAAGGTGCGGGTTCAAGGAAGCTTCTTGGAAGACTCAGGGAGCATTAAACCACTGAGCTGCATCATCCACTGGCTTCCACCAGTGCTGGATTCCTTGGCCAGTCTTCTCCCAGATGTGGAGACAGCTGAAGCAGCTGGAGATTCATCTGAGGCCCCATGAATTATAACCCTGGGCCTGGGTCCATTCTTCTTTGCGTAGAGGAAATCTTTAACTCTATTTTTCCCCACTCAGCCACCCACTCTGATTTGTTCTCTGGGGCCAAGTATTTCATAGAAGGCCCTCTGGTATTTAAGTCCTGTATTTGTTCTCTTGGACACTAGGAGGTTAGAACAAAGGGTCCTGACTTAGCTTGGGGAAACTCATCAAATCATAGTTCCAGGTTGCCTCCTGCTTATTACCCTGAATCCGCCCCCCTCATACAGTTTTAAATAACAGCCACTACCCTTGGATCTCAGGCTTCCCAATTTAACAGTTCATTGTATAGATTTACACACAAACACACACGTAAATTACCTTGGATATTTTTGGCTGTTGAGGATACAGTTTGCATTCAGGTTGGTGGAGAAGGAGTACCTAGAAGAGACAAGAAATGAACACTAAATCCTCCATTCCTGTCTGGGGATTTAGAGAGCAATTTTATCTGCCAAACAATCTTCTATCCCCTTTGCTCCTCCCAGTATACCCTTTTCCCATCACCATCAGCATCCAGAATAGTAGCTTCAAGATGTGAGCTTGAACTTGAGCCTCAGGCCCTGTACCACCTTCATTAGTAAAGCACCCCCTCCACCTTTCAGAATATTAGACAAGGCTCTAAAATAAAATGTATCATTCCTCCCAGGTTCCTGTGTCTTCTTCAACCAGTGTGTTCTTCTTAATAAAAATACTTGAGCCTAAGCGGCTCAGTTGGTTGGGCACAGAACTCTTGGTTTCAGCTCAGGTCATGATCTCAAGGTCAAGGGATCAAGCCCTGTGATGGGGTCTGCACTCAGCACGGAGTCTGCTTGAGATTCTCTCTCCCTGCCCCATCCCGGCCCACAAATAAATAAATAAATCTCGGGGTGTCTGGGTGGCTCAGTCGGCTGAGCCTCCAACTCTTGATTTCAGCTCCGGTCATGACCTCAGAGTCGTGAGATGCGGCCCCAGGACAGGCTACGCAATAAGCATGGAGCCTGCTTAGGATTCTCTCTCTTCCTCTCCCTCTGCCCCTCCCCCTGCTCGTGCCCTCCCTCACTCTCTCTTTCTCTCTCTCCTTCTCTCTCTCAAAAATAAGTAAATAAATAATAAAACTAAATAAATAAATCTTTAAAAAAATAAAAATACCTGACATATACAAAAGAGTACATGATTTATAAAATGAATTCCTATATATTGTCTAACTTTATCCTCACAGAAACACTTGGGGAGGGAGAATGGTGGGAGAGGAATTATTAACATGTCCACTTTGGGCAAGTAAAACTAAGACCTAAAGGGTGTAGGGAAATAGGTAAAAGTCACCTGGTTAGTGAGTAGCAAAAGGAAAACTGAAACACTCAGCTGGTATTAAGTCCCATCCCAGCCTGTTTATTCTGTACCTCACTCAACTGCCTCTCTTCCAGCAAGATCCGCCATCTGCGCGTGTGCACAGGACCCGCCTCACTCCCATCGTGGGCACAACCCTCCTGTCCCGTCATACACTCCCACCACGCACAGTTCGCTCCTCATCTTCCTTCCACATACACACTCCTCACACTCCTGGAACGCATGCTCACAAGCTAATTTAAATAGGATTTATAAGAACACAACGACTTGCCTGGAAGCCGAGCCCTACTCTGGATCAACAATTAACTTGATGGCCCCAGTGTGGCTGGTCTACTGTCTTTGGAGCCTTTACAAAAAGCCACAGAGAACACTCATAACAGAGGAGTATTATTTAATTTGTCTTACGAGACATTTTTTTTTTCTGTTGTATTCATTTTCACTTCCTCCCCTCCACCCTATGGCACTAAGGGGACTCTACTCATTGGAAGTCAGCAGAGATCACAGTTTGCTCTAATGTGATTTTTAACCATTTGGTGGTTGTGGAGAGGTCATAAATAGTGTGAAACCTCATCCCTGAAAAATACCCAGGCATGTCCACACACTCAAAATTTGGCCCGTAACTTTGGGAGATTTGTACTCTCAGAAGCCCATTCCCCAGCCCCTGAACTGTGCCAAGCAAGTCCTGCCGACGCCCAAACAGGAAGAAGCCTCTCCTCATACACGCTGTTAAAATACTTTAAAACAAGATATGGCTGCTCCAGGACCTGAGCCTAAAACACCAGCCCTTATATGACTGAGAGATCAGGAGCATGGAACAGTCAAGCCGACTGCCCAGAATTGCAGATCTTCAAGCCAGGGCTCAGCCCCAGCTCTGTTTGATGTTGGGTTATTTGGGGATGCTAGTTAAATGACCCAGTCTCTGGGAACTTTGAATTCCTCACTCGTGAAAGAGCAAGAATATTCTTATTATCATCAGTAAGAACACAATGAGCCCACAGAGTAAGTAGCATTATTTGGGACTCTTGTAATTAGAAAGTATGATACAGTTCTCACTTCCGGAGTTTGCAATTTATTTGATTTGTTCTGCCAAAAAAAAAAAAACAAAAAACAAAACAAAAAACCCTGAGGTGAGCTGCAGGCTCTTGCTCTCTTCATGTAGGTAAAATTAGGGGGTAGGCACATAGCCTGTGGAAACCCAGGGCAGCCAACCCTTCCTGTCGGCACCATGCTCCTCCACTCTTGTCTCCTCCAAGCCTTCTTGCCCCATCCCCTCCACCTGCTACACTCCCTGTCTTCCCCACCCCACCCCAGCCCCCACCCTTCTTTCCACCCTCCCTCTAATTCTTCTCATATATCCTCACCTCCCTTCCTCAAAATTTGTTGCTGCCTGCCTCTTAATTTACACTCCGGTGAAAATAACCGGTAACAGCTTTAAAAATGCTTCCCATTCACATATATTTACATTTTAAAAGCATCAGAGTCTTTTTCAAAACACAGTTCTGATGGTGGAATTTCACCAGTGTTAACAAGATGTTAACAAGGCAGGGCTTTGAAGTGGGGTGGAGGGAGAAAGGAGTCTCACAAAGACCTTCCCAGGCAAGGTCACCATTAAAGTTTTGAGGGTTGTACATAGCCCAGCCCTAGGGGGCACAATTCTCATAAACAAGAAACAAACCACCTGCACAGCACTGGACTCCATCTCTCCACCCTGCTCTCACCCATCACACTTCTTACTGGACCCAACAGTTTGGGAGGGAGGGTTCTCACTAAATCTCCCAGGATGGGAGGACTTCCACTTAGAAGCTACTGCCCTCGAATTGTTTATCTGGCTTCCCATTTACAAATGCTTTGTGGAATTCCTACCTCATCTCTCCCTATCTCTTATTAACCTAGTCAATGTACACTGCCTCAGGTCAGGCTTCGTGCCTCTGTTTCACTCTGGATGTGAAGTGAGTAGGCAACAGGTAATGAGCAATGGATATCATCATGGACAGCTCCCTCACCAAGGTGAGAACTGTGAGCCCAGAGCGGCAGAGAAGACTTCATCCGAGAGTCCACAACCTAATATGCATGAGGCTTATAGGTGTCAGTTTTCTCTGATCCTCAAGAACATCAGAAATTAAAGGGCAGAAAACTCTGGTATTTAACTACAAAAGAACATAAAACTAGACCTTGACCCAGATCAGTGGGAGAAGAAAAGCTGCTTTGGGCTCTCCTGGCTCAGACCCACCTCCCACCTGAGGGTGGATCCCAGAGCAGAGCCCAAGGCATCCAGCAGACCCCGCTCTTCTCCCACCTTGGGTTCCAATGCTCTGCTGAGAAGCCAGACTATCTCCTTATAAAGGTTTGCTGTTCTTTGCCTGCCCTTGCTTCCTCCTTCCTGCACCTCCATGCAGCCTCCCTCCACAGATGTCACTGTGGACATCATCGAGAAGTGACGGGACATGGTAATGTCACTTCCTAGCCAAACTGACAGGAGCAGTCCCGCAGCTTGTCCAATACTTTCAAGCTGTGGCTGATGAGACTCCAAGCATCAAGTTACTCCAAGTAAAGATTTCTCCCTTTCTCCCCTCTTTCTCTCCCAGCTACCCAGGAATCTCCTCCTTCCCCTCAGAACATCCCATCCTGGCATTTTGAATCCGCCAACAGACCAGCTGAAGACACTTGCAGACTACAGAGCTCCACTAGGTGGAAATCACTGCCTTTCATAAAGGAAAATCAAGAGAGCTTATTGTGTCTGGAAGGGGCCCAAATGTGGGAGAAGAGAAAACAAGATTAGTGACTGGACAGGCAGATTTCATTTCTGCTCTTGGAAGTGTGAAAAGAGAAAAGTGGAGGAATGGGGAAACTGAAAAGAAGAGTAGAAATTTAAAAGAAAACACCTAATTTCACCTATATTTATCCAGCAGAGTACATTATTCTTACTCACAGCTTCAACTACCCATCTCGGCATTTGACTCCCAATGACAATTCCTAGTCCCTATCACTGCTGAGCTTCTGCGACATCCCAGTGAGTCCCCAACAGGCCCAAAACTAATTAGTCCCTCCTCTGCACATGCCCTACACAACATACACGTACGCACATACCTTCTTCCTGTTTTCCCTAACTTGGCCAATGGCATCTCTATCCACCTCACCCCTCAGCTAGTCAGCCTTATTTTCTCCCACCCTGGCCTCTGCACCCACCCTACCACACCTCCAAACAGGCAAACTCAAAGAGGTCCCAGTGTATTCCTCTCCATCACCACCACAACTTCCTTAGCCCAGACCCACACCATCTCTGGAAATCTTGTCCTGACAGGTCCCCATCTTTCCAATCCCTCTCTTCACGTAGTCCTCAGTCTACATAATTGCTAGAGCTGTCCTTCTAAAAGAAAAAAGCAGTCACGTTACTTCCCTGCTTAAGTCTTTAGGGAGTTTTCATCGCCCTCTGGAAGAAAGCTCTCGGCACCCAGGGAGACAAACACACACCCTCACACATGGGCCCAGCTGACTCTTCCAGCTTCATTGCCTACCACTCCTGGGCAGCACCTTACACTCCAAACCTGCAAGACTCACTTTCCCAAATGCAAAAGTTCGTGTGTGTGTGTGTGTGTGTGTGTGTGTGTGTGTGTGTATGTATGTATGTGTTTAGAGAAGAGAGCATGGCTTGAAGCTCAGCCGCCATCATAAACAACACAGTAGCTATCCAGACCAGGAAGTTCATGACCAACTGACTACTTCAGCCGAAACAAATGGTCACTGGTGTTCATCACCCTGGAAAGGCAACAGTCCCTAAGACAGAAATTTGGGGAAAACTAGCCAAAATGTCCAAGCCCACCCAGATGTCATCTTTGTATTTGGATTCAGAACCCATTTTGGTGGTGGCAAGACACCTGGCCCTGGCATGATTTAGGATTCCTTGCCATATGTGAAGAAAAATGAACCCAAACATAGACTTGCAAGACATGGCCTACATGAGAAGAAAAACACGTCAAGGAAACAGTGAAAAAAGCACAAGAACAGAATGAAGAAAGTCAGGGGGACTGCAAAAGCCAATGTGGGTGCTGGCAAAAAGCGAGCCGGAGATTGGACAGCAGAAGGAGTAAAGGTTCTGTAGGGACGTTATCTGTGGTGATTGTGCAGATTTTTCATGAGAGGATTAATAAACTAAGAACTTTAAAAGAGAGAAAGAGTAAGGCTGTGAGTGGGTGACACATGTCACCCAAACCCTATGAGCTCAGGTTCTGCTCTGCCGGGGAACAGTGGGATTAGATGTGACACTGGGCTGAGAACACTGCGCTGAGAATCCACATTCCCCTGAATCTCTGGGAAAATGACTTTGTCGCAGATCTCAATTTCCCCATCTATAAAGTGAGAAGTTAATTAATGTCTGTTCCCTTCAAAATCCTGTAGTGCCAATGAATTTTTTTTAAAGATTTTATTTATTTGCTAGAGAGAGAGAGCATAGGCGAGAGAGCGAGCGAGCACAAGCAGGGGGAGCTGCAGGCAGAGGGAGAAGCAGGCTCCCCGCTGAGCAAGGAGCCCAATGCGGGACTCGATCCCAGGACCCTGAGATCATGACCTGAGCTGAAGGCAGCCGCCTAACCGACTAACCCACCCAGGCGTCCCAATGTGCCAATGAATTTGATGAGACTCCAGACAGAGCAGACTGCAAGGAAGAATATTTTAGAAAGGAAGGAAGGAAGAAAAAGGAAGGAAGGGAGGAAGGAAGGAACGACGAAAGAAAGGAAGAAAGGAAGGAAGGAAGGAAGGAAGGAAGGAAGGAAGGAAGGAAGGAAG